>NW_008345609.1:797700-835781 GCF_000622305.1 Nannospalax galili | reverse complement strand
GAAAGAGATGCATATTAGCTCTGGGAATTGTTATTGAATATGTCAATGCTGTTGTCATGAAATGCTTCTTCTAATTATATGATTATTAAATATTTTTTTAAAAATTGAAAGTTAATAAAAGAGTAAATAAATAAAAATATTAAAACAGCTTTGTAATGAAAAAATATGTCATTGAATAAAATGCAAAGAACAGCAGATCATTATGCTAAATTAAATAATCCAGCCTCAGAAAGACAAATATTTCATAGGTTCTCTCTTAGGTTGAATCTAAATTTTAAAAAATAAGTATTTGAGAAGAGGAAGGGGACCAGGGGGCTATAAGAAAAACAGATAATGGGGGTGGAATACTATCAAAATCTATTATATACATATATGAAAGCATTCAACTGAAATCCATTACCTTGTACAATTACTATAAAAGGAAAATTACAAAGTTAAATATATTTTGTTATATGTTTTGGTGGTACTGGAGTTTGAACTTGGAAATTTGGATATTTTAGGCAATCTAGATATTCTAATAATGAGCTGTATCTTTAACCAAGTATTAAATATATTTTAGACAATATAACATACAATAAGAACTTTACATATCTATATCTATATCTATCTCTATATATGATATATATAGGTAGGTAGAGAGAGATGACATAAATGATAGATGATAGATAGATGATAGATAGATAGATAGATAGATAGATAGATAGATAGATAGATAGATGATAGATGATAGAGAGATGGATTCCTTATATACAGGTAGGGAAACATCTGAGATCAAGTAATTTCTTATTAGAGCATTTTTATTGCATGCATCAATAAAATGTCCATGTCCAATCTACTTCTAAATAGATAAATCCAAAGGGAAAGGAAAAGTCAACCTATGTGTATCCTACAAAATCAATCTCAGATCTCAATTATAATCTCCATTATTCCACACGAATCAAGAATCACTTAACAGAGAAAAACTGAGTTTAAATGAAGTAGATTGGGGGGGCTCATCAATGTTGGGTTTTCTTGCTTGAAACCGAGTCTCACTGTACACACCAAGCTGGCCTAAACCTTTCGGTGATCCCCCTGTTGCTGCCTTCTGAGTGCTGGGACTACGGGCCTAAGCCACCACAGCCAGTTTTAAGATATTTTTATTTTTTAATGTAGTCTTCAGTTTCACATTTCATAGAAATTTCTTGAAGCAATAACTGGGCATGTTTTTGTTAATCCTCTGTTCTCTCCGTTTTAAACAATCCTCTTGTATCAGGTGCCTTATGTTAGTCTCCATTTCCTTTACCATCAAATATCTGATAAATTTAGTAACTATACTCCATTATGAACAGACTCAAGCCCTTTCAAATTGCCACTTGCTTTACATTGCAGATAGAATTTAATCAAAGTTTTAGACCTTCTTTATATTACAATATATAACACTATGAAGCTCATTTTGTTTATTTCCCTCCTAAAAATCTGACCTGTGGAGAAAGTGAAGAAATGAGAGCTTGCCATCTACAGAAAGGAAAGACAAGAAGGGTTTTATGCCACCGGTACAGTATAGGCATCTCTTCTTCAGAGCATATTTTCCTGGATCCTTTTTATTTGTTCTGCAAACTTCTAAGACTTTCCTTTCTTCTGTCTCCCCTGTCCCTAGTCTTAGCTTCACCCCCATTTCATATAGAGAATCTGTGGGATGGACAGCTGCCATTCACTGTGGTACAATTCTTGAACACACTATTAACCTCTAAAACCATATAATTTTTTATTTTAATAAAATGAATATTTCTTGGTTTTTAAATTTATTTCATGTGTGTGAATGCGTGTGTATATATGTGTTTGAGAGTAGTGTGCCTGTGGCATATATACAAGAGTGGGTGCAGTATGCATGCTGTGTGCATGGGCTCAGAGGTCAGAGGAGGAAGTCAGGTATC
The DNA here is from genome assembly GCF_000622305.1 of Nannospalax galili. Lineage (NCBI taxonomy): Eukaryota > Metazoa > Chordata > Mammalia > Rodentia > Spalacidae > Nannospalax > Nannospalax galili. Next base: position 833,868 of record NW_008345609.1, on the reverse strand, counting down.
TGTTCAATCAAGACAGGGTCTCAAACTGATTCTGGAGCATGGCTGGGTGCTAACAAGGCCCAGTGATCCTCTCTTTCTCCCCTTACCCCTACAGCACTGGAGTTACAGATGCAATCAGTCACACCCTGCTTTTTATGTGAGTGCTGAGTTTTAAATCAGGTCCTAATGCTTGTGCAAACATTTTTACCCATCCAGCCATTTCTCCAATCCCATAACTATCCAGAAACATTCTATTTTTATTTTTATTTTTCTTTGTTGTTTGGTTGAAGCTTTGTGTGTATTATACATATGCTCTGCCACTGAGCTATATTCTCAGCTTTTAGAATCTAAATGTATACTCTATTGATTCCCCGTAATAGCCAGTAAGGGACATGTATCACCTGCTACTGCCATCTGTTCCACACTATAGAGGCAAGGAATCTAAGTTACTGAGGATTTAAACAATTTTCCAATATCACACAACATACAAAAAAAGTGTCAGGATTCAAATCTATGGGCCCAGTTCAAAAGACTAGTGTTGCACTGATGGATTTATATTAATAAAGTATGCTCAAAATTTGTTTCCTATCTCACAGTATTGCCCTATGTACTTTAGAACATAACATTTGCTCAAGTAATTTTAGAAGTACTTTAAAATTTTGTGCCTATTACTACCATTGGATTTTTAAGAGACCACAGCCTGACACTTTGTGCTGCATAAACAACAGATCCTCACCACTGGCATTTGCCCTTAAAATCAAACTGAGGCATTAGCTAAGCGGAAAATTTCATTTTGTCATTTATGTAAGAAATCAGCATGGAAACAGAATTATGTGTAATGCAGCTCTGATGTATTTTAATGATGCTTTGTTATTGTTCAGCAGCAGTGGGTCATCTGACTGGAAACAGCTCAGACATGAGACTGCTTTGTGACTTTAAGGAATGCCTCAGTCTCTGATTAACGGTATTAGGCAACACAGGCACCCATGTAGAGCTTGTTACAACACTCCATAGTTTTCCATTGACTACACTCTTTCTCCAGCTGAGTTCTCCTCACACTGTGTCATGTCGCTAAGCATGTCTCTTGTTTTGTCCCTGGCACATGTTTATGATCTAACCCATCTCACAACCGTTGCTTGTTATTCCTCCAAATTCACACTATTTCCTCTGTTTCTATGATGCCACTCGGAACTCCCTTTTACTTTTTACAGTCAACTTACATTTTTGTTCTTTCCATAATGCATGATGAACACAGAAGAAAGAAATGCCAGACTAGGGATCAAGCTCAGTAGTGCAGTACATGCCTAGCATGCGAAACCCTGTGTTCAGTAGTTAAAAACCAAGAAAGAGGCGATAGAGGACAGAAGAGGAATAAAGCAGAGATGAGAGAGGATAGGAGACAGAAAGTAAGGGGGAGAGAAAGAGGAAGTGAGATATGAGGAAAATAGCTCAGAAGTAAGTGCACTTAAAACTTCCAAAATGTCACTTCTTTCTCTCAAGCTATGGATTCAGCTGCATGTGTAGTCATATATTACATATGACTTATAATATGCAATACTTAGCAAAGGTATACACACATAGTTTTGTGTATACTGCTATGAAATCTCTTGTTACACAGAATATCGTGGATACCTATGTTCTAATCAGGACTCTTTCCATTTCAAGATAAACCATAAAACGAGGAAATCACAGCTGCTCTCAAACTATAAAGACTTTTATGTTGATATAGTGAAATTCCTTCTGCTCTTTATCACTCCACTGTCCAGAACTAGGCTAAGCAGATCCAAATGCCCGCTCAAGATTCGTTCTCCAGCCACAATCACATCTCTTCTCCATCTCCAGCTCATAATTCTATTTAATGTCGTGGCGTTCATTTTCTTTTTCCTTTCTACTTTTGAGGAGAAACTTTAGTCATATAAACCTGGCAGTTTATTTGGCTAAGAACAACTCATGACTTGGACATCACTCAGAATCAGAGGAGCTTCAAGAACTCCGACAGTACAATCAGGAAGCTTCAGTAGGTTGTTCCAGAAGCAAAGTGAGGGAAGTCATGTCTGGCTGAAGTGAACCTTTTTTCTTATTTGCACACGATGATGTAGGAAGTCCGTACTTACATAATCAACATGCTGGTGGGGATTTGTTATTGACCAAGGCTAGTTTTCACTCATTTGTTTACTTTTGTCAATTACTCAAAAGAAAGCATTGCAATTTGCTTTGATTCATTTACATGAAGTCTCTGGGTATAGAAACCCAAATTTATTGGCATACTCTTTATTTTTTGAACACTATGAAAAAGAATATTCTGTTACTTGTTGGCCATGGAGCATCTTTTCCTGTTAAAGTTTTAAGAGATGTCCCCAGACTGCAATTTAGCATGGAATACTATCCATCACTGTATCTGTAATTATAGTCAAGAAGTTGGAAAATTGTTGTTTTTAATATTTTATTTATTATTTTTATTTTATGTGTATGAATGTATTGCTTGCATTTATGTAAGTACACCTATGTTGTGCAATGCCTGAAGAGGACAGAAGAGGCTGTCAGGTCCCTTGCAATGCAACTGGACTTATAGACAGCTGTTAGCTGCAATGTGGGTGCTGGGATTCAAACCCAGGTCTTCTGCAAGAACAACCAGTGTTTTATCTCTCCAGCCCCGAGAATTATTTTTAAAAACAAATTTATTTGTATATGTGCATGTGCCTATGTGCCAGTAAGCACATTTCAGTGTAGGTGGACAGAGATGCCAGAAGAGGTTGCCAGATTATGTAGAGCTGGAGTCACAGGTGTTGTGGGACACCTAATAAGCATAGGGAGAACCAAACTCTGCTACCATAAAAGAGTACCAAATGATCTTAAGGACTGAGCCATCAATCCCACCCTGAGGACGGAGAATTCTAATTGGCTAGCACAAGGCAGAGAAAGAGTCAGTTAAGGAAGTGATGTTGGATTAAAACATCAGGAAGCACCAACATATATCTCATTCCTGATTCATAGCTTATTGATTTTTCACTCAAGGGGGACCAAACATTCCTGAATCAAGTCTTGGAGCCCTTGACATGATAATTCCAAGGGGGTAGAGAATACCAAAAATTCATATGCTTATATTTTCTGTATAGTACCATCAGACCACCTGAGGATTAACAATATACCCTGGACAAATCTCATTGTGCTTTTAGTAGCTGAAGACTATTCAGTTTTATGGATATATCATTATTTATTTATTTTCAACCAATGAATGACTTGAACTTAAATTTTCTAAATTTTCCTTTGCTATGATTCATAATCATGAAAATTATATACTTGTTTTTACATTTTTTCCTTAATTTCTCTGATCATTTCATTAATATGAATTTATACAAATAAAGTTAATTTCCATTTTTAAATGTAGGCTTGTTTTCCTTCTTCTCCATATACTTCACTTTTGACAATCATACCAGTAAATCTATTTTACATAAAATTACAATGCTCTCCTAATGTCTACTTTCATGAATCCACTCACATTACAATTTATCCTGCATTCCTCTTATGACACAATTACAATGCAAGGTGTTATAATTACAATGAAAAATACTCCATAGCCCCTCTCCCTTGAGAGAAATTTAGGAAAGATCAAGGAGAGCATCTTATAAATTAGTGATATTTTTGTCATTACGAGGGGATGGAAAAAGAATGTTAGTTTTGTAACAGCAAAAATTAAGTGCTGAGAAGGAAAACAATATTCAGAGCCCTAGAGGCGGGAATAGAAGAGAAGCATTCTTAGATCGAGGAAACTTCATGTGCAAAAGGTTCCTGGGTGTGGGTAGGGTTAAGGATAATCAAGGCTTATAAACAGCCTGATTGTGAAAGAAGCAGTTGACATCTCAAAATACTGTTGAAAAAGGTTATTCTTACTCACACTAACATTTAAACACAATTCCCTTAAGGCACCTGCTTGGATTTTTGTTATGTTTTGATTTTTGTCTCTAAAAAATGGTGAACCTTTTAATGGTAGCAAACACATATTCACTTTAGATGGAGTGTACTTTATATATTTCCTACCATAAGTGAACACACACAAATCTATCAATAATTAAGCATGATTTTTATCTCAAAAACTAAAAAATATTTAGATATAAAAATTTTAAATGTTATAATAATGTACATATATTATTGCTGAAAACAAAAATGAAGGACATTTACAAATTATCTCTATCCCCACTGCTGCTATTGAGCTCTCACATGCATATGCACATAATCTTAATTTTGCTTTCTGAACTCCGTTTTCATTCCTTATTTTCATGTCATAAAGTAGTCAGTCATAATTCTGTCTTTAATACATATCCCTCTGTGTTTTGATATAGGAATGGCTTCCACCAATCCATATGGGAAACGTCTATGCTCACCTCATGTAGTTATTCTTGGTCAAACTACCCTCACTTTCAGTGACCTTATGGGTGCATACCTGTTCAGGGTCCTTTAGACTTAGAGTAGAATCTCAGCTCTCATCACAGATGCCTGCAGCACTGCACCTATCAGCTTCTCTCCACTCTCATCTTGGGTTACCCTCAGTCTGTTTTCCTGCCACATAAGCCAATATCACACATCCAAAACCTCACTGAAGCAATGCTTCTGCCTTGATGCCTTATTGCTCCACTTTTCTCTGTGCTGATTTCTCATTGTTCATTTCTCATGCTTAGTATCCTCTTGATAAGCTGTTTCACCAGGGTAGCAGCCCTTCTACAACCCTGCCCAGAGTACGACAACCAGTAAATACTTTTCTGGTGGTTTGACTTTTTTCCTGACTGTAGGCTGTAAGCTTTGGAAATAGGGGGAGGAACCTTTTCTTTTCATCAATAAATTGTAGAGTATAGCAATGGTTGGCTGGACTTGTGAATTAAGTAAGGACAAATTCAGATAAATGGATCTCAAATAAGATACTTGTATAAACTATCTCAGCATCACCTATTAAAGGTGCAATTCTTGGGTCTCAGTGGGGTGCGGGGGAAGCAAAAACAGCCAAAAACTACTGCTATCAGAATCTGCAAAGGTGAAGACCGTCTTTTATTTTTTGACTACTTTTAAGGTAATTTTTATAGTCACTAGTTTGCAAACCGCTGTTATAAGGTCTATCTATTTAGAAAAAGAAGCATTTTTAAAATATTTTTTAAAAACTAGTTGCATTCCAAATTTCATAAAATGTGAGACTTGAGTTTGAAATATCATTGAATATAATCTCACATCTTTCGAGAAAGAAATGTCAAAAGAAAAAAATTTGTAGTTGGATGTGAAATTAGTGATATTTCTGCTTTTAGGAAAGTGAAACATGTATTTTTTATGTATATCAAATTTAATTATATAACGTATACTTTTCTTTGAAAAGAATTTCTCAGATATGAAGTTATTTCTATACTTGTAGCTAATATTAATTTAATGAAGAAAAAGAATACAAATAGAAAAAAAGATGCATTCTTATTTTTTCAAGTGGTTCAAACAATTGCTCTAAATGATTTATCATACCTACTATCTTCTATATAAGTTATCCTCATAGAAATTTTAGTTTCTTTATTTAAATGGGAATCAATGATTTTTACATTTGCAATATTCTATAAATATGTATATTTCACTGAGTCCTACAATATCATGATTACAAAGAAGAAAACCAAATAATTGTTGAATATAAGTCTTCAGATTGGATCCAAAATGCCTGAGTTATCGGACATGCATACTCCAAACTTCATGTAATAAGACATATCCACAAAAGAATAAAAATTATTAAACAAGTATAAATTGCTTCAAAATAGAACATATAAATAAGGGCAATTTAGAAACAAAATACTTTTTGAATTTGCATAATGTAACAAACATTTGACCAAGTATTATCTTGAAATATCTCATATCCGTTTTCTTAATTTTTTATTCAAAATAATAGATTATCATATTTATCAAATGAAGAACCAAAGTCAAGCATCTTTCAGTATAGTAATTTATTGATGAAGCTTGGACTGTGATTTTTTTTGTTCTGTTTTTAATGCAATAAATGCTTTTTAGCCTGTGAGTTTTAAATATTCCCCTTAGAATTAATTTACAGAGAATACATTTGCATATGCCTTTTTCTAGCCATTGATTTTTTGCATTTTAACTATTATATAAGTAATCTTTTAAGTATTTATTTTTCTAAAGAAATAAGCACTTCTTTCCCTATGAATGACTATCATTTTAAGTGATCTAACCTTGAGTGTAGATGGAGACTTTCAGAATGGAATCATTTGCTATTTTTTAAACAAATAAATGGAAACACAGACAGAGAAAATGGTAAGTTTTCTTAAAAATCAATTTTTAAAAACATGAAAAATAAAGATGTGAGGTTGAACACATTTTATTGTCTATCTTACATCCTTGCCAAGTTCACAACTGATTACTTACACATTTTATGATTTAATTTTCAGATATTCTTCCATAAAGCATTTCTTCTCACACTTTACACCTTGACAGACATTAAAAAAAATCTTGTATGAAACAGTACCATAAAAATACTCATTTTTTATTACTACGAATATAATATTTTGCATAGCTGAATCAAGAACTATTTTAGAAAAGCATGTGTGAGGGGCTATTTCAATGTAATCAATAGTAATATGTTTAGAAACAGTCAAAAGTTCACAGAGGTCATAATCATTTTACATGCAAGATAAACGTTGATGATTATCAAATAAGAGATTCAGATCACAGTATTTCATTTCTAAAGATATATTTCTAGCACCTAGACATTTAAAAAATTCTTCATTTTCAATTCTGAAAATCAGTTCATCTTAATTGGCTTCTGTATGCATGTTTAAATAAACAGAAAAGTAATATAGAATTCCTAGATTGAAGCACTTTTAAACATACCACAGTCAGAATTCTGGGTTCAGCTGCATTTGGAATCCTTCATTGCTGACAACAGTCTCAAATGACAATCTTCTTTAGAGCACTTTTCAGCATGACAGCTGAAAGTTCTGCCTCCACCGCCTGCTTTTTCCATTAGCTAGAGTCTTACATATTGAATGCTGCAGAAAGCATTTGACTGGAGGGTTTTAAGGCAACTCTTTAAATGCCTAGATATGAATAATGACTTAAAAAGAAGAGACAATGCAACCCTTTATAAGAACTTCTGTACTGCTTTCCATTAATTTATTTTAGTGGGTGACTCTAGGTGCAGTAGAAGGCTGCCTTCATGTGTCATTGGTTAATAGTGTCTGTGTATGAGTCACCTAAGTGACATTTAATCCTATAATGTCAGTGACATTTTCGTGATTTTACTGTCAATTTTTAATAAATCATTACATATATTATTTGAATGAACTGGGTAGATTGACAGAGAAGTTAGGAGATATTTTTAGTTTAAATAATACAGGTCTGACAAATATGACTTCCAAGTTAAGTTTTTTGATAACCAAGTGGATTTCCTCCTTTTTTAAGCTTTTATTGGGAACTGCCTCGTATTCTTATTCAATGAAGAGAGATAAAAAAGAAATTAATTGATGGTTTCTCAAAAACCATACAATTTGTATTTATTTGTTCTGGGGCTGATGTGATTGTATTCTAAATCACGCAGAATTAACTATTATCAAAAGCCAAGTAAACAACCAAAATTCAACACTTCACCCCACTGTGATTATTGCTCTTGTGATGAGATGCAGTGGGAGACTGCAATTATTTCTGTCAAAAATTCCTCTACAGAACAGCTTAGACTTGGGCCTGACAAGACACTGGTCCCAAGAAACAACTAGTTACTGGATATGGCCTTGAATTATTCAGTAATTGTGTAACAGCATAATCAAATAGAATGTTTAACTTTACACACAAGTTTGAGACCTCATTTTATTTTTATTTTTATTTTATTTTTTGTGTGTGAGTGTATTGCCTGCACATATGTGAGTGAATCCGTGTCATGCAATGTCTCAGAGGTCAGAAGGCAGCTTTGGATTCCCCTGAAACTGGACCTAAGGACGGTTTGTAGCCACCATGTGGGTGCTGGGAATCGAACCCGGGTCCTCTGTAAGAGCAGTCAGTGCTCTTAACCGCTGGGCCATCTCTCCAGCCCTGTGAGACCTTTTTTAAAAAATATTTTACTTATTATTTTTATTTTAATTGTATCCATTGTAATTGCCTGCATGTAGATAAGTGCACCCATGTTGTACAACGCCTGCGGAGGACAGAAGAGACTGTTGGATCCCCTCGAACTGGAGTTACAGACAGTTGTTAGCTGCCATGTGGGTGCTGGGATTCAAACCTGGGTCTACTGCAAGAACAGTCAGTATTCTTATCTGCTGAGCCTTCTCTCCAGAGAGAGTTTAAGACCTTTTAACGCAAGTTTAAGACCTTTAAATGATGCATGGTAGATAACTACAATCACTGTGTGCAAAATTGCCACACACATATTGTTGCATCTCTCATTTTATACCTAAATTTTCCTGAAAGATTCCATAGGAGATACACCTTCTGAGATGATTCTGATGTAGTCAGGGAAAAAGCAAATAAATTAGTGATTTGATCATGGGATGGAATTCATGCTTGGTATTGTCAACCTAGCCAAAAGCCTGAAGCTGGGAAGTCATAGGTCCTAGACAAAATCAGCTACTGTTGTTTTGCTAAACGGACACATAGCAAAGCTGTCATCTAAATATTCATGTATATATTCGTCGATTAGCTCTTATCCCAGCCTTGGCAAAGAAGTTTCTTTTTGCAGTGAGTGGTAGTTATTATTGTGACTTATCAGGGATCAAATTGCTGAGAGTATGTGACTGTTGAGTGCTCAGACCTAAATGGAACATTTATATCACCTCCCCCAAGGTAACAGAGAGGGTATAATAGCCACAGAATGGGGATAAGTGATACAACATATTATCTTCTGTATGTGATATGGCTGTTGCAATCCTGAATGCACAGGTACTGTGGATACCTACAAAAGACTTGCACAGACTGGACTCAGATATTGCTCTAGTTTGCTTTCAATTATTGTAACAAAACACTCTGGCTAGTACTAACTTGGAGAGGAAAGGGTTTATTTGGCTTACATCTCCCAGATCACAGTTCATCACCCAAGGTAGGAACTCAGGGCAGGAACCTGAAGGCAGTAGTTGAAGCATAGGCCACGGGGAACACTGCTTACCTGCTTTGTCACCCAACCTGTGCTCAACCTGCTTTCTTATCCAATACAGGACTAGCAGCCCAGGGGTGTTACTGCCCAAAGTGGTCAGGGACCTCCCTCCCACATCAATTACAATCAAGAAATTTCCCCACAGACATGGCCACAGGCCAGTCCAATGGAAGCAATTCCCCAATTGAGACTCCATCTACTCATGTGTCAATTTGACAACTAAAACTATCCAGCATAATGTTGCAACATGGACTGGGAAGAAACTCAATGGGCTGCATTCCTCTCCAAGAAGGAACTAATGGCAGCAAATGGTTGCCAATGGATGGGGTGCCCATTTTATCAGTGTTATAGCCACTGTAAATTGCACATACTATAGTAAACAACTCTGTACCCATGCTCATCCAAGAAATACTAATCAAACTAAGAGGGGTCAGAGAGAGAAAGAAAGACATGGAATAGCAGGCAGTCTAGATGGAAAGTATAAATGAGATGAGGAGGATAAAATAGGATAATGGGGTAAATAGGATCACAACACACACACAAGTTGTTAATGTTAAATTGAAAAAATATCTTTTCATTAACAATATGATTAAACAAGTTATTAATTATTAAATTTATTAAAGTTATTAATTTAAAAAATTAGTCATTAGGAAAACTTGCTATATGTCTAAGTATCAAAGTGTTGCTGTTAGCAGAGGGGAAACGTCCTCGAAATCTTGTTTCATTCTTTGTAATACTTGTGAAAGGACTCCCAAAATAGGCAAAATTTTTCCTTTGTAATCTTCAGGGCATTTACCTTGCAACTCCACTAGTTTTATTCTCACACTGAAAATGTGAAAATGCGTCTCTGTCTTGATTTCCCTGGAGTTTTACAGCATTTCTTTCTCTTTTCAAACTAGCAAGGGGAATTCCTATTCTTTAGTAAACGTCTTTGAAAATAGTCAGTTCACTGATTATTGTATAATCCCAAATGAAGACACTATTCCTCATACTGAGGTTACAAATACTTGTAACAATCTCTCCTCCCATTTTTACACAGATGGTGCAAGAGCAAACTGCAGACAAATCCATATAGTTCTGGGATATTGTGTGTTAGCCAAAGAAATATGGAAATGTAGAGCAGCCCTGGCAGAGCAATGATTTAAGGTTTTAGGGATGATTGAGGCAGGTCTATTTCCTGTAGTAACTGTTGAACTGGAAGCAGAAACAGCAGAGTCTCTAGTTAAGGAGACAAATTACTGTCCTTTATTCCAGAGGACAAGAAGTATAGTTCCTTAATCTGTCTTTACTAGTAAAAGGAGAACTGCCTACTATTATTGTGATAATTAGATGAGGTGATGCATTTAAAGTGCAATGGCACATTAATGGAAAGACATCAAAATGTTCCTTACAAACTTCACTGGAAAAAATGCTGAAGGTTTGAGTCCTTCTCATTTTCCAGTGTCTCAAACTGAAACTCCAGCTTCGAGAGACACAGTCATGATTTCTTCAACTCCTAGTTCCACTACCTCAATTATTATCTAAATAAGATTTTAAAATGGCAATGGAATATCAAGTATTGTGAATACATTTCAACATTTACCTGCAAATAACATGATTTCATTTTTCTTTACGACTGGGGTGATCGCCATTATAGAAATGAACCACGGTTTCATTACCCATTCGACAGTTGAGGGATATTTAGTTTGTTTCCATTTCTTAGCTATTGTGAAAAGAGCAGCAACAAACATGGCTGTAGTTGAATGAGTCTTTTGGGTCTATGACAAGGAGTGTTATGACCAGATCATATGGTAGATTTATTTTTAGTTTCTATGAGATCTCCATACTGATACCTACTGTGGTTACACCAGCTACAGAGCCATAGTCATACAAACTTTGGACTTTTAAACAATGTTGAGATTGTGAAAGATTATGGGAACTTTTGAAGAAGGACTAAATGCACTTTGCATTATGATATGGCCATGAGTCTATGGGGACCAGGAAGTGGAATGTGGTAATTTGAATGAGAAGGTCCCCTTTAGCCTCACATTTTATAACATGAATTTCCACTGGTGGGGCTCTTTGGGAAGGTTACGGAAGATTAGGAGGTAGATTCTTGCAGGAAGACTTATGTAACTGGGGGTGGCTTTGAGAGTTCATCTCCTTGCCCCACTTCCAGGCCTCTCTGATTCCAGTTTGCAGATGATATGATCAGGTAGTTTCCTGAACTGTCCACCTGCTGCCATACCTCCCCAACAATTATGGACTCTCCTTCTGGAACCATAAGCTAAAATGAACTCTCCTGCCATAAATCACATTTGATGTACAACTATGTACAATGGAAAGTTCTGAGTGTAAAGTATGTCTTTAAAAGGACGTAAGGTTGCAGGAAAATAATGTCTTCCTCAGAATTAGATGACTATTCTGAAGATAAAACAAGGTGTTCCTTGAGTTTTCTTTGCATTAGTAAAGAAGTTAATTGTCAAACATTGGACAAAAAGATCAATACATTACACTGATTTTCTGTTTGTTCTATATACAATATAAAAATTAAACACTGAAAGTATGTTTTGTCACATGATATTTTTAAAAATTATATTAATGATGACTTCATATTCTAAAGTTGTAGAAATTTTAAGTACCTCATTTAGGAACTCACTAACCAAAAATGTAAATAGAGTGTATGATCTTAGCTCAGTCATTCAGACTGGAACGGGTCCAGAACTTGAATCCCTGTATGAAATTATATAGTTTGCATATAACTTATACATATTGTCTAGACTACTTATAACACTTAATAGCATACAAATGTCACAGAAATAGTTGCCATATTGTAGGATTCAAGGTCAAACAATCAGAAAAGAAAATCTTTACATGTTCACTAAAGATGTGATTATTTTTCTGAACATTCTTGATTAGTGTATGTTTGAATTTATGGCTATGCAACCCACTCTCATGCAACGATCACTGTATTTTGAACAATGGATAATGTTCCAATTAAAGAATCTACATAGTCCAGGCAGGTAGATTAAGCCTGTTGATTTAGCTACTTGGGAGGCTAAGGTAGGAGAACTGCAAGTTCATGACATCCCTTGTATATAGATGAGACAAGCTTTGGCAAGTTAGTGAAACCCTGTCTCAAAACAAACATGGAAATGAGGCCGAAGATATAGCCCAGTAAGAAAAAGATTAGCTGGAATATTCAGGACCCAATGATCAATACCCAGAAAAAATAAGGAAATAAATAAATAATAATAAACATATAAATAAATAATTAAATAAATAATAAATAAATGAAAAAGAAAAAGTAATAAATCCAGTCATGGTTTAAATCACACATTATGTTTATAATTTCTGGAAAACCCATAGTACAGTAGTATATAATAGTAGTAAGTTCAGAGAACTAAGCCCTGTATATCCTTTAGAGACAAAGAGCCATTTATAAAAACAAAAGTCATCACAGTCAATTATTTTCTGAGCTCCTTGGCATCTGAGCATGGATATAAAGTCATCAGGTAGATTTCAATGATAATGTTTTTCACATCTACTAATTACCATTGAACTCAGTATAAGCCCTGTAAGACATAAAATTAGATGAGTTTTCAACCTTTAAAAAAGATCTCCATTTCATTTTAGAATATATTGTACCTTGTAGAAAGACTCATTGTTTTTGCTATTAACACTGAGATGTTGGCGCTTGCATCTCTAATCTGTATGTATCTGATTACTAATAGTCATAATCGGTTGCACTCGGATCCTTGGTGCCTATGTATGTCTGTAAAGTCATCAGGCAGATTTCAATGGTAATGTTTATCACCTCTACTAATTAGCATGACATAAATTTCCATGCTTCCTCCTCAAATACAGTACATTTTTAAAATGTGTTGATTTTTTTTGTGTGTATATCACACAGAACATTCCAAACCATCTCATTTGACTATACACCCACTATCCAGATAGCACCGTCCCATTGCTTCCCTCCCCCCACTAGAGCCCTTATATTCTGATATCCCTGCTACTGTCTGCTGTGTTGTCAGCAACCCCAGCCATTTCCCATTACTTGCCCTACTGGTGAATCTAGTCAGCTTATCTAAAAGGTCTTTGTTTAAGGAGGGTCAGCTGTTCCTCATCTAGCAGTAATCAGTTGTAAATATTCCTTTAGATAAGATTGGGGTCTGCTGTTCATTTTCCCAGTTCTATGCTGGGTTACTATCTGGGAGTCCCTTTGAGCACCCTGGCCAACAACTCAAAAGAAGGATATCGCCTGTCTGGCATTGTTGCTTGTTATGTAGCCTTTAGCTATGCATATGGACCCTTAAGAAATTATATTGGCCTCTTTAATCTTTGGTTATACTTTCCTTTTGGGTGTTTAAGGCTATACAGTATGCCCAGATACAATATTGTATAACTGTAATAATTCAACAGTAAACCTAAAATGTACAGCCAATTTTGTAAGAGATGCATCCTAGCTCAGAAAATTGTTATTGAATATGTCAAAGCTGATGTAATGGAATTCTTCTTCTAAGTATGTGGTTATTAAATAAATAATTTAAAAAACTCTTAGCGATGTCCACATGAAAAGCACATTTTAGGAGTCTGCAGAAGTGATATCTTTCTTACCTCCTCCAGCACATGATCTGTGTCTCCATTCTTACAGAAAATTAGCCACATTAGCCCCTGACACTTGATACAATCAAGCTGAATGGCCTTGTGATCCAATTTTTATGAGCTGCTAAAATATTCATGTCAAGATTTTCCTGTCTATAACATCTTCCTTGTCCAATCTGATACTCAGCATCCTTTCAAAAGAGAAATCTCATTTTGGGAAATAGATTCATAACCATAGAATCGTACTTGGAGATATCTTTAGCCAGTTTCTGCATCTCTGTGATAAGAGGAAGGAATAAAGGCTTTATCATCATCTTTGACAGGAGCCATGGACTTGCTTACATAGACTTGTCTCTTCTAATTTGACTATACATGCTGTCTGAAAATTGTCCTCATCCAAAGGCATTAACTGGTACAGAACATGGGGCTGCTTGAAGAAAGAGCCCTGAGGATTGTACTTTGAGGATCGTACAGTATTCTACAGGATCTTCAGTTCAAGTGTTCATGGTGCTATTTGCATTAATGAAGCAGAAAAAGACAGTCTTTTCCCAAATGACCTTAAAAGACATTCACCTCTTTTACTTATAGTCAATCAAATCAGGTGATCCATTTCTGAGAATGTTTGTGTTTGTTACTAAATTGGCACTGAACTTTCGCAGTTATACACGTGTGTTCAAGAAAATAGACTTGTCTTTAAAAAAATGTTACCAAATTTAATCAATGTTTATGACTGCCACTGATGTAAGTATATACTTCAATTAATTAGAATCTTGGGTTTTTACCCTAATATAATTTTTAAACATATATTTATTTATTGCATGTGTTTGTACATGTGTACATGTGTATGTGTATGCATCTGTACCTGCGTGCCATGACATAAGTGTGTGGAGGTCAAAGACAACTTGCAGGAGTAGGTTCTCTCTTTCCATTATGTAGATCCTGGGGATTCAACTCAGGTGGTCAGGCTTGGAGAGAAGTTTCCTTACTTATTCCAAAGATGAACATTTCAGGGAATTTAAATCTTTTGCTTAAATATTATGTGATTTCAGTTTATCTGTGTGAAATATACCCAGATTCTGTAATAATAGATGAATACCAAAAATTTTACAGAAAATCAGAGACACATTTTCAAATCTTTCCAAAACCTAAATAATTAACTTTATGCTAATTACTAATATTAGACAATATTTTGTCCTTCAAAATTTATGCTGTCTCCATGATTACTTGCTGAAAATAATAAGCCATTTCCAAATTATTCTTCATGATAACAAGCACAGGTCATGCCCACTTAGGAGCTCTGCTGATATCAGCTGAGACTCCTCATGGATGTAACCTTCCTGAGCTTTGATGTTAAATTATCTTATATCCCCATATCAGCTAGGACAACTCTACTCATTTGTCTCTGTTACAAGAGGTCTCTCATTCTTTTTTAAAGTTAGCTCTAACGTGTAGATCTGATAGCTGCAGCATACCAAGAGATAGAATGGAAGACCAGGAGAATTTGAGCTTAAACCTCAGGACTGGCATCACATCATTTCTGTCAACAGTCTTTGGGCCAAAGTGAGGCTCATAACTAATTCAATAGATTCTACTGCTTCATGGTAGGTGTTGTAAAAACTCAAAAAAAAATAGTGAATGTGTTTAAGAAAAGACTATGGCCTATTTCCACCTACCCTGTGTCTGTGAGATGTTAAAAATATATATTCTATTTTAAAACTGAAAGCTTTTTGAACAGTGAGTTAGACCTTACTTAATGTTGTCTCTAGTTTGTGGAGCTCCTTGACTTTCTCCATGGCTATGCATCTCTATTTTCTGAGTTCTATCATAACACTTGGCCGATAGAAGCTGCCCAGGGCTTACCATATTTCTCTAGCCTAGATTGCAGTTTGTGCAGAGTCTTCCTAATAGATCTTATTATTTTATTAATATAATTTCATCATATCAGATGCTAATGGTGCAGTTGGTTTTAATCTCTGTAAGTTGTTATGCATAATACGCATTGGGAAAATTGTAACCAGAACAATTATCAAAAGTGAATAATGATATAAGTAGTCATATATACACATATTTGAAACTCTCTATATTATGTTTATATAATAATATATACATATTGATCAGTGCTACTTATAGGTCATGAATGAATATTGGCAATTTCACAAGATCCAAATTAAAATGCATCCCTCCCTCCCTCCCTCCTTCCTTCCTTCCTTGCTTCCTCTTGTTCTTTCATTCTTTCTTACAGGGTATTGTTATATAGGTTTAGCAAACCTCTTATTTGCTATGTGGAATAGGCTGACCTCAAACGTGTCACGTTCCTGCCTCATCCTCCTGAATGCTGAGGTTACGAATGTGAGTCATCATACCATACCTAATTTTGCTCATACAATGTTATGGTTAGGTGTATTAAGAAAAGAAATGTCACAGATTTATAAAATACAGTTTCTATACTAGTGGCAACAATGGAAATTTAGGCTCAAACGTGTCACAACGTTTCTGCCTCATCCTCCTGAATGCTGAGGTTACGAATGTGAGTCATCATACCATACCTAATTTTGCTCATACAATGTTATGGTTAGGTGTATTAAGAAAAGAAATGTCACAGATTTATAAAATACAGTTTCTATACTAGTGGCAACAATGGAAATTTAGGCCATTGCTTTTATGGAGAGTCCCTCTGACAAATGACCACAAAGAATTTTCTAGGCAGATGATGCTCTCCTTCAAGGGTATATTAAGTTTTGCTAATCATCTAATTAGAGAGATTTCCAGCATTTTTTGTAAGTTAACTCTTTGTAAACGGAATCTCTGCTGTATCCTCACTTAGGAAATGGGTGAAAGTGCTGATACCTTAGTGGAAACTGGAAGTGTGAGTTACACAGGCAGCTGGGCTGCTTCTCTGCCACAGAAGATGTGTAGGAGTAGAAGGTAGGAACCCAAGTAGATTCAGTAGGACGTGCAATTAAAATTTCTTGGTTTGGACTTCTGTGCCTTTTTTCTAAAACCAAATTTTCTTATTTTACTACCCAAATAAAATGTTCAGTCCAGATTTATTATTAACCGTAGCACTCTAAAGTTCAAGTCTTGTGAAAATGATACTTGGAAATGGTTATTGTGAGCGAATTTAAATGGTCGTCAATTATTGGTAATGTGGTAAATTATGGAGAAACTAATAATAGATTTTAATCTTAGTTCATTTTCGAATAGTTGTAAATTTTTTTCCAGCTGGTAATCAAAGATCACGAAGGCACAATACCTGAGTTTATCTTAAAACTCATATCAGTTCACTTGAAATAGTGTTTCGGGGAGGTATGTGAGCTATATACAGTGAAGAAGACAAGACTGGTAAAATAACTTAGGAAAGGTTCTTAGCAAAAGCCATACAAATATGAAAGAAAAAAAATGGCAAAACTAATTAGCTCTGAATATATTTACTGGTTTGATCTCATCCATGACAGCATAATGATATTTGATTCTTTCTCTATTTGTTTGCAAGTGCTTTAGTTGCAACTAAAACCAGAAAATTAATCTAAACCAAATGAATTTAACAGCAAACTGAAATTATATTCATGTGTCTAATATCCATGAATGAGCTATTAAAACTTAAAATATTATTAGGATAAACAAAATATTCCAGCTCATTCCTTCCTTCTTTGTTATCACCCTTCCTTATGTTTCCTTTCTTCTTTTCTTCCTTCCTTCATTTCTTCTTTCCACCCTACATTCTTCCCTTCCTTCACTCCCCCTTTCCAGAAACATCCCCACTTTAATAGAGAATGGAGAAAGTTGAGCTTATTCTGACCTAAATCTGTCTTAGCATCAAAGGCAAGGAATATGAATCTGTTGCTATCACAATCATAAAAGAAACCAGAGTCAATTTGGTATTTGATATTGGGTGGTCTCACCCCAATGCTTTTAAGAATATGCAAAATTATTTCATTTGAGAAATGTTGGGATTGGTGAGTTAAGGAGGTTTTAAAGGTAAACTACATTTCAGTATTCCATTTGTCAGTGAAATATAATTTCAATTATGTATTCTCAACCTTCAAGTTGTTATAAAACTCTTGTGTACAGTCATTCTTAACTATGCAATATACACTTTCATATACTTTCCATTTTGTTTTCAAATAATTTTGTCAAACAGACAGTATATTCACATTTTTCATTTTAGGAAAATGGTCACTGAGAGAAACTAATGTGGCCAAGTTTTTACATCCAATATTGAGTGTAACTGGAACTAAAATCTCATTTAATCTTACAGTGTAAATCCATGTTCATAGTTTAAGGCCGTGTTGACACTGAAAACTCATGAAAAATGAAGGATCAATTCCACGGAAAGAATTATTACTGAACATTTTTAAAGTTTATTTTATTTTTATTTTTAATGTACAAATCTTTTGCCTGCATGTATGTGTGTGTATGTACCATGCATGTATGTGTGTGTATGTACTATGCATGTGCTCAGTGTCTGAGGACAGCAGAAGAGAGCACTGGAGCTTTAATGGATGCGGGAAACCAAACCTGTGTTCTCTGCAAGAGAAGAAGTGCAAGTTCTCTTAACAATGAGCTGTTGCTACAGTCAGCATTGATCAGTTTTATAGCTTCACAAAGTGTTTAAAAATTCAAATTAAAAGGTTCAATGTTACAATTTTTAAATTTATTTTTATTTTATTTTTATGGGGCTTTTTGCTATTCTAACATTCCTCCCCTCTGAAGAGGAAACCCTAAAATATTTTAAAGATTAGAAAAGAGCTCCCAAATACTTTTGACATTTTGGGCCTTTAGAACAGAGTATGTTGCTAAAAGGCCCAAGGACATTTTGATAGAAGTATTACATTCTGGCTTCCTAATGTATTATGGAGTGATGATAGTTAATAATAATGTATCATATGGCAAAATAACTATAAGAAAGGAGTTTGAATTCTCTTTACACAAAGAAATGATAAATGGTTGTAGTGATATTCAATTACCCACTTGTGATTATTACAATATATAGAAGCATTTAAATAACACATTGTGTCCCATAGATATGTATAATTCTAGTTGTTAATAAAAATTAAAGACTAAAAAATGAAAACTTTGATATTTTAAATAATAAAATAATTGTTTGTTACTATAAATGAATATGACACACATAAATAACTCTTTGGAATGCTGCTGCACAACATAAATCATAATGCCAGGCAGGAGAGTCCTCCCTTTGAGTTGCTGGTGAGGGTAGTCCAAAAGACTCAGAAAATAACACAGGTTATTGCTACAGCCTTTCATTGCTTCTCAGAATTGAAGGTAAGGCCCTACTGCTGAAGATAGGACATATTTCAGTTACAGGACTTGAGCAATTAAGTTGGAACTGACATGGAAGTCTCCTCCTAAAAGACTGGACCTTATAGTATCAGATAACACTAGGCAAGCTGCCAGGGCAGGAAACCAATCAATGTTCCTATGGAGCCTATAAACTACAATTAATATCCCAGCAAACTATCTCTATTGTTTAGTAGTGGCACTTTTATCATGGGACTATTAAACAGCAATCTAATTGGTTTTAAAACTCACTTAATGGGAGGGAAATTATGCTTGTACTGTAAAAATAGCAAAGTACACAAGGCTTGAGAGTTCATAGACTTTAAGGCAAAACCCAATTCTGTCACTTCCCAAGACCAATGTAATTTCTTACTATGTTCTAAATATGTAATTTTATATTTACAGTGAAGTTTACCTCTCATGTCTCATCAAAGAAGCTTCTTTCTCAACAGATGAATGCAAAAACGAAGTTCCACAATTGGTCAAATGCATAGAATAAGTGAGGCGAGGCCGTGCGGTGTCCAGCCCTAAGTGATACATGCAACTTCTATACCTAAGACTTGGGAAACATCACAGAAGAGGGAGCAGAAAGAATATAAGAGCCAGAGGGATATGGCACCTACTGCTACTTAATGCATTCTAGACATGATACAGAAGCTACATCAATGAAATCTCCACAGTATGATAGTCTAATAAGATTTGCATAATGACCAAACTAGTTGAAATGCAAATGTAGACAATATCACAGGGTCCCACTTCAAGATGAAGAACCGCAGGCAATGAATGAATACTGAGGCCGGTATCAATTTTCTTCAGGGATTAGCGTCATTGTTATCTAATCCCAAATGGGCAGCCCCAAACACAGGGACACACAAGCACCATTAGATGGACACTGCTAAATGTATGTATACACGACGATAATAAAAGAAGACAAGAAGTTGAGGAGGAGTGAGGGAACATGGGAGGACTTGGAGGGGGGACTGGGAGGGACAGAAATAATACAAATACAATACTCATATATGGATTTCTAAAAAATAAAATAGATCTTTTTCTGTACTTATCAGCATGTTTTTCTTTATTTATTGGAATATTTTATTGATTTGTTGTGATTTTAATACACTATAATAGTGCTTAGATTTTCTTCCCTATCCATACCTCTCCTTACTGCCCCCTGACCAATATATAGAGTCTGAATTTTGTGTCCAAGTGTCCTTCAGTGTGGGTCCATCCACTTGAGCCTGGCTAACTATCGGCAATCCCCTGAATAGGATACTTATTTCAAACTTCTGCCTCCCATGGCTCAGGAATCATTGTGAAAGAGGCGGGCAGAAGGTTGTAAGAGCCAGAGGTGGTGGATGACCGCAGGGAAATAGAGTCTTCCAGACAGCAGGTCATTTACACATATGAACTCACAGCAATGGTGACAGCATGTAACAAGTCCCATGACAGCTCAGTCCATATTTTAAAAAGTCTTTTTCATGTGTGAGTCCTTTACCTCCTTTAACATTGGTTTTTTTTCACATTTACAGCACAAAACCAATCATGCAGTCTAATATTTGAATGTTTTAAACATTACTGTGCAAAATAATCTGTTAATAATTGTGTTTGTATTACCTTAGAAACTTTGGTCTTGGACTCAGGCTTATCTTTGATAACGAAGTCATTAAGAAGACGAGATCGGTCATAGGTAGCATGTTCTGATTCACCCATGTAATCCTTATCTTTCCCTAGAGCTAAAAATGAGAAAGAGAAAGTTACACACAATTTCATTTTATTCTTTCCCTAAGAAATATCTCACTTAATTTCTGTATGTTTTACGTTTTCTCAATTTTAGTCAAACAAAATATTGACATTTTCCTGCTATCCAAAGACTAAACTCAAAAACAATCACATAAAAGGTGGTCTGGGGCTGTGTGAATTAGGAAATTGAGAATGACTTTCACATGAGCTCTACACATCTGTGCTCCTTAAATTAACATATATGTGTCTTTCTGAATATAAACCCACAACCATGAAACTATATGGAGCACATTCTCTGTTTTAACTTGTATATAAAGATATGTACAAAGATTGAATATATTTTAACCATTTATTTGATTTGTTAAAATAGATAAAGCTTGTTTTCTTAAAAATTGGAAAGCTTTTAAATCTCTATTTGGCCAAAGTGTTAAGAAACTCCACAGAAGAAAACCATAAAAGATATATTAATTAGTGTTACCATGATGATACAAACTAGGAGATTGTAAAACTACAGCTGCTAAGGAAGGAAAATATAAATTACGGTTACTATTAAAATAATAAAACTATGTAAGACTGAGGCTGGAGCAATGGCTCAGCAGTTAAGAGCACTGACTGCTCTTGCAGAAGACCCAGATTAGATTCCTAGCACCCACGGAGCAACTCTAGATTGTCTGTAACTCCAGTTCCAAGGGATCCAACACCCTCTTTCTTGACCTCCGCGGGTGCTGCACAACATGGTGCAGCTACTTATGTGCAGGCAGTACACACATACACATAAAATAAAAATAGATAAAATATTTTTAAACTCTATAAGAAAAAAACAGTTAATTACATATATCTAATGTCTATGATAAAAATTTAATTAATGCATGATTATAATACAGGAAATCACTACGAGGGCTGTAAACATAACTAAGAACTGTTGATGAACGTTATGAAACACATCCTCCATGATACAAATACTTCTTCACCTTTAAATCTGACAAAACATTATATATTAACCTTTTCAAATAATTAAAATGTCATGAAGAGAGTTATTTTATGAAAATTGTTGATAGCTATCCAACATGAATTTGATGTGAATGAGTCTAAATAGGACTTTCATGTCTTTTCAGTTGGTTTAATGTACAAAAGAAAATTAGTCACAACATGCAATAATTTCTTTATTATTATTAAACCTGATGATTTATACTAATACTCTGACCTTTACAGTGGTTTAAACTAAGACTGTGAAACTCATGTCTTTAGATATGATTAATAGCCAGTTATGGAAAAATGCTCTAAGTATTGGTGATTTAATGGGATATATTTATCATACCTGGAAGTGATTGATAATTACCATTTGCCTACAGTCAGAAAATGTTGCGTATATGATTTCCTTCAAACTGATTACGACTATATGAAGTTTGTATGACTTTTACCTTTATGGAATAATAACCAGGGCACTTGGGAATTAAATAGCATATAAAGTCATAAAGCTAGCAAAAGCTGTATTGAAAATGAAACACCTCTGGATAGGACTCTAAAATAATATTTGTAAATATTAAATAGTATTTCCTACAGATTAAGGCAAACTTCATTTTATACACACCATAATTACTTATTAAACACTTACTGTATGTAAAATAAATCAGACTTGAAATTTAAGTATCTAATAAACCCCTTTGTTTATAAAACATTTAAGAGAGAAATCTAATTCTTTAAGAAAAATATTAACTATGTCAATGGTTACAGCTTCAGAGAAAAAACAATAGGGAATAAGAATGCAGATGTCAAAGGAAATGAGGATGTTAGTTTAGAGAGGACCGTAGCTGAATTTGAGTACAAATGTGAAGAAAACTGGAAGGATCGACCTAGAGAGAGTGAAAAGTATATGTGGACTTGTCTCCAACTTTTATATAACTGAAAAGAAACTGAAATTTTGGTATTAATATATTAGAGAAGCTATCAAATCCCTATGGTCTTCAACTTTCCAGTTGTAAGAGATGAGCACTTAATTTGTTTTTCCTTCTCTCCATATTTTACTAATCCCTATCCTTCTCTTTCTTTGGGTGAAACAGTAAATATGGAATCCTTGTGTGTGTAAGCAGCAGGAAGCAAATGGTCTCTGCCATTGGGAACCATGCACTAGCCAGTGGTTACAATACGTCATTTGTTACTCTATTTCTTTTTTTGGTAAATTTTTATTGTGTTTCTGTGTATTTCATAAATAACATGGTAATCATCTTTATACCCACTTCCCCATTGGCACCTCCCCCACTGGAATTTATACATTCTATTATTTATGTTAAGGCCTATTGAGTCAAGTTAGGGTCCTCAGACATCCCCCACTGCAAGTTCATCCACTAGGTCTAGTCAACCTACCTAGAGTCCCTCCCTTTAAGAAGATCAGCTGTTCCTCACCCAGCAGTAATCACCTGACAATAGTTATTTGGCTAAGATCAAGGCCTGCTGCCCATTTCCACAGTTCTGTGCTGGATTTCTCTCTGCTTGAGTTTGCATTGGTCTTGTGTAATGCAAGGTCCCAGGAGCCTGTAGGATTCTATTTTCATATGGTCATGGACCTCCTCCCTAGCTCTTACAATCTTTCTGCTCCCTCTTCAGCAATGGTCCCTGAGCCCTGGGTGAGTGGCTTTTAATATAGGAATCCTGTCTGAGGATCCACACTCTGAAGATTCTTATTCTCTACATTTTGGTCATTTGTGACCTTTTGTGTTCATGGCCCTCTGTTGCACGAGGGAGATTCATTGATGATAAATGAGAGATGTATTAGTATTCTCTCTCTCTACCCCTTGTTCCACTATGTTCCATGAGCCTTAAGTGTAGAAGTTGCATTGTTACCCTATTTCTATTATTTCCTACTTTTGTCATTTTCTGTCTTCTTCATATGTAAGAGAAAGATTTAAGAAGGTTTAAAAGCATTTTCTAATTAATTACTAAATTGCTATTATGATGGTAAAATTAAATCTACAACAATGAATGACTTTTGTTTCATATTGACAACAAACAATTAGACTGAGAAATTTCACTGATTTAAGCATGCTCTAGCTTTCATAATTTTCAGGCAGTTTATTTGTTTGCTTTAGCTTGGCTAGAGACTGTTTTGTTCTTTTCTCCTTAATTCCTATAAATATTCCTACATTGGTGTCTACATTTTGTTATGAGCATGCAAAAGGAAAGGTACTTACTTTGGAGACTTGTTAAATTTCAAACAGTCCCAGAATCTTTCCAATTCCTCCCCTCCTCCTCCACCACAGGTAGTACTCATCAGTTTCTCTTATGACTTCCATCACATCTCTTTTTCTTTTTGTCTGTTTTTGCCCAAATATTTTTCTTTTCTTTATTTCTTTCCCATTTATTTTTTCAGCTCCTTCATTTCATTCTAAAATTAATATTTTCAAGGGCCTGGTGTCTATGAATATCATAAGATTTTAATGACAGAAAGAAAGGGAGAGACAGGGTGAAGTGGAGGGACTGGAGGAAAGAATAGAGGAAGAAAAGGGCATAGAAAAAGAAGTCACTTGTTTTCAAAGACCTTCCTCCTAATTGGTGCAATTTTAACGTTCTAGAAGTTGACAAGACTGATGGCTACCAGAGGCCCAGGAAGCGAGAGGGTATGAAAAGGTCGATAAGCAGTGCTAAATCACAAAGAGACCAAGACGCTCTGCTGTGTTACCACATAGTAAGGAAACTACAGATAAAATATATATATTTCACAGAGAGGTAAGGGCGGAGAATACAGTTTGAAAATAACAAAATATTTTCTTTTGGATTTACTGTGACAGTCTACTCCCTTTCTCCTGCCTAGACATTTTTCTCTTATTCATGAGAGAAGTAGTTCATATGATACATGGCTGAAGTTCAAAGCTTTTTGAAGTTGATGTGTCCACAGGTCAGTATCTGGGCCACAGAGAGTTTTGATTCATGAATCTAATCCTTCCTATATCAATAGACTCTTTGGAATAAAAAAGGAATTTGCTAATGTGCTTTGGTTCTAACTAAAGATTTTTTTATTTGTGTGCAATCTGCCTCATGTGGTAATGCATCTTCCATGTGCACACAGCATAAATTGTAAATGAAAAATATTCTATAGATAATAATCCTGAATTATTGCACCAAAATTGTACCACCTTTTTTCCTTTTTAATATGTCTTTCCTTACACTGAGGTATTTCAAAAGTGAAGATGAGTTTCACAAAGCACATATTTAACAAACTGGAAACTAGCTATATTTTTTTCTAAAAATTCTTACTAATTGGATGATGTGTCTCAAAAATAACAGTGTCTTCAAAACTAGGAATTTGAAAACTTAAGAAAAAAATGCCCTTCAAAACCTCAAATCGCTGTAGCTTTTGGAAGAGTTGATGCTAAGGTAATGTTGACCATAACAACAAACACAAACAAACAAACAAACAAAAAACCCACCACAACAGCAACAAAAAACTTTTGTTTCTTTCTATTTGCCAAAAGATCCAATGACACTTATCTATGAAATAATGAAGTTCAAAAAATTTTTAAAAATTGAAGTGCACATTAAATTAAGGAGGCTAATGGAATGAGAAAGCCAGCTGCTACTTTCAACAACGTTGAGTTAAAATTAGGCTTTCTCATTTATTAGAATAACAGTGGGTTAATAAGAGTCTGGTAATCTAAAATCTTGGGATAATAACTTTTCCCCAAGGATTCATTACCAGGGCTCAGTAGAATAATGCTTACAGAATGACTTGAACATATAAGACATATAATTTCTTCTATTTGGTGTTAATCTACAATTCTAGCAGTTAAAATTTTGTAAGATACATGTAATTTGAAATTTCTTAGAACATAGCTTTCATCTTAAAACCTAGGTAGCTAGGGAACAGTTTCATTACCCTGATTGTGTCAATGAAAAATTTAAAATCTAATTTATACATATATTTTCAAATCATCAATTGTATAGCATATAATAAAGTTATTTTGATTCAAGGGAAATTCAATAAATCCTGGAAGTTTTATTTGTAAATTACCATTGATTCAAACCCAGAGTCTGACCAATATAGCAGTCTACTGCTTATGATCACAGCATCAACCTTGCAACCAGCACTGAGACTGTGATTTTATTAATGATACTACACCTGCTGTATCAGTTATAGTCATTGTAATGCTGTTTCATGCTTTTTCTTTGTTATACTGAAATGCAGGTACAGAAATACTTGGAAAGTAATATGTAGGTACACTATTAGTCTGTTTCAGTTACTTACAACTATTTTGAATATAGTAGGTAAAGTTTACTCTAGGAATACAAGAATATGTGTGGCAACAGAATCAAATAGTAATAGTTTATTTTATACTTTATAATTTTTTGTGTGACAGGGTTTCCCTGTAGCCCTAGCTGGTCTGGAACTCACTGTGTAGACATACACTATAATGACAATTTTTACTTTAAACATGCTTTTAAATTTTATATGAGTTAATGAATCTTAATTTATTCATTATTTATTTTGTTTTTCCTTTTTAACGTATGTTTGCTATGAACTCAAGCTGGCCTAAAATTTGCAATTCTCCTGCCTTAGCATCTCAAGCGCTGAGATCACAGGCTCGTGTTGTAGAACAACTTAAATGTGTTTTAGTTTCTGTACAAGCTATTCTCTGCTTTCATGTGAATGAAAGTAGACTGACAAATGGTAAAATAACAGGTATGGGGGCTGGAGAGATGGTTCAGCAGTTAAGAACTCTGGTTGTTCTTGCAGAAGACCGAAGTTTGAATCCCAGCACCCACATGGCAGCTAACAACTGTCCATAACTGCAGTCCAAGGGATTCGACAGCCTCTTCTGACCTCTGGGGTCATTGCATGACCTGGGTGCACTTACCTACATGCAGGCAATACATGCATACACATAAAATAAAAATAATATATAAAATTAAAAAATTAAAAGTTATGATGTAGGATACTTGGAAGGGTGCAAATAAACATCATTGGCCAAATGACTGAGACACACCAAAATGATGAGGGAAATAATAATGTATTAGATCATTCAATCATACTTGCTGTATAAAAAGTACTTTTAAATTTGGAATGCCAGATTTTCAAAAATAAGATCCATGGAATTGAACAGATTCTGTGCCTGAGGTGACTCTTAAACTGTTTACTGATGCTTGTTTAGGAGAATGTTTAGTGAAAAACCTGTGGAAATTTTTAACAAGTATAGATATGTTGAAAAAAGAAAGTCTTTATTTCGTCTTTTCTTTTTCAGAGAATTTGTGACAAACGTACCTAATTGAGAATTCATTACAGTTACAAAGAACTTCGTACTCTGTTCTCACGAAATGTTATTTGGATGGTTTATGTGAAGTTAACCACAAGGAAATTAATAAACCAGCACTGTTTCTAGACCACTCAGACAAAAAGTATTATAAAAATAACACCAACTTTTAGTTCTCAAAGTATAAAAATAATATAGTTATTATCTGCTTACTTCACTTTACATGAGGATCTCTAATTCTACCCTTTTTCCTGTGGTGACTTCATTTTCTTTCTCTT
Organism: Nannospalax galili; assembly: GCF_000622305.1. Lineage (NCBI taxonomy): Eukaryota > Metazoa > Chordata > Mammalia > Rodentia > Spalacidae > Nannospalax > Nannospalax galili. The sequence goes on along the minus strand of NW_008345609.1, from coordinate 806,626 downwards.
TATGGCTAGATAATATTCCATTGTGGTTATAGATCATATTTTCTTCATTCATTCATGCTCTGATAGATACCTAGGCTGATTTCATAACAACTATTGTAAACGGTGTATAGATAAAACATGGGTATGCAGGTGTCCCTATTGTGTTGCCTTTGATTCCTTTGGCATCACACAAACTGATTTCTATAACTTACCTTTGGAGAAAGGGAAAAGGAAGAAAATATTAGAAATAACTCACCTAAGCAAAAATCACTGAGGTCAGCAAAGGAACACTGGAGGGCAGAATCTTTTTTATTCTCCTCAGGGTTAACTAAAAAAATAAAAGACACTTTGTAGTTTGTGGAAATAAAACTCTGACATATAAAATGACTGCAATGCCTAATGTTCGAATGACAGTCATTATGAAGAAATGATTTAAGTCAGTGTCAAATTTAAATTTTATTTTAAATGATATTTAAAAAAAACTTTGAATAATAAATCACCTATATTATACCTTAATATTTTAACACTCTTCAACAAATAATATTTTATTGACCATAACTATATGGTAATTATTATATAGTCCCTTTGCTGTATTATTGAAAAGTAATTGGCATTCTCAAGTCACTAGAAGAAGCAAACTGAGAGAGTCATAACCTGATTAGTTTTCTTGTGAAAAAGAGCACCTAGAGAAGAATGGGGGAAGAAAACAGACCCTTTCTACTGAATGGCATAGTGGGGCTCTTTTGTTACTCTCGATTTCATGGAACTGGATTCTAAAGACATAATGCTGTGTCTTAGGTGGGTGCCTATGTTGGCCCCTAGGCTTCTTCACTATGGTGTCTGATTGGAATTTCCCTAAACTTCAGGTTACTTTGTCAACACTTTGCTGTTAGCACTAGCTTATCCTCATATAGTTAACTATTCATGGATTTATGGTCATTATGGATTAAAATATTTGGAATTTCTTCTTTTTAAAATATAGTAACAAAAATTGTTTTACTTATTATTTTTTTTCATGTGTATGAATGTATTGCCCGTGTGAAAGCAAGTGCAACTGTGTCATGTAGTGTCTGTGGAGAAGAGAAGAGGGCATCAGATACCGTGGAATTGGAGTTACAGATGGTCATTAGCCCCAATGTAGATATTGGGAATCTTCTGCAAGAGCAGTCAGTGCTCTTAACCACTGAGTCATCTCTCCAGTTCTCCAAAATTGATTTTATTGTGATTTTCCATGTAATGTAATGTAATGGAATTTAATTTCTTATAGTATACTTTGATCACATTCAGCATTCCGTTTCCATCTTTATGCCATCCTGCTCCCACTGATTTCTTTACTATTCACTAATAGTCTGACTTTTCTTTCCTAACCTTTTTTTCTAGATGCAAGCATCCTATATTTGTCTCTCTTTGTCTTGCTTACTTCATTTTACATGAGGATCTCCAATTCTACCCATTTTCCTGTGGTGAAGTGCTTTTCTTTCTCTTTATGGCTAGATAATATTCGATTGTAGTTATACACCATATTTTCTTTATTCATTCATGCACTGATGGACACCTAGGCTGATTTCATAACAACTATTGTAAATGGTGTATAGATAAAACATGAGTATGCAGATGTCACTATTCTGTGCTGCCTTTGACTCTTTTGGCATCACACAAACTGAATTCCATATTGAAAATACTAATTTGAATTCCTAACAATATATAAGGGTTACTTTTTCCATATATCCTTTCCAAAATTACTTAGTTTCTTTTATTATTGTTATTGTTTTGATGATCATTATTCTGAATGGGAGGAGATAGAATCTCAACATAAGGGATTTTGCTGTTTTTGCCTGAGATAGATAGATGTAGATTGTTACGTATAGTTCAAGTGGTCTTGAATTAATGATCCTGCAGCCTCCACCTCCACAAAGTTAGGGTCTCAGGCATGTTCAACCATGCCTGGAACTCAGTGTAACTTTGAATTATATTTCCCTGATGAGTATATTTGTTAAATATATGTATGTATTGTACATTTTTACTGCTTCATTTTTAAAGCACTCGGTTAATTTGATCATTGTGATTATTCATTCTTTTGATTTTTTTTTCTTATTCTGAAAATTTATCCACAGTCAGATAAAGAGCTGACAAGGACTGTCACCCACTCCATGGGCTGTCTTTATCCTCTGTTGTTCTTTGCTATGCGTAAGCTTTTAAACTTGAAGCAATTTTAGTTGTGGGTACTTACAATTTTCTGAGCTGCTTGAGTCTTATTAAAAAAATCTTCATCTATGCCTATTACTAAGTTTCTCAATTTTTTCTAATAGTTTCAAAAAGTTTCAGATTTTATTCCAAGTTCTTTGATCAATTTTGATTTGCTTTTTGTAGAGAGTGAGACCTGGGTATACACTTTCAATATTTGCACATGGATATCTAATTTTTCCAGATGTGTTTGTGAACTATTCTGCCTTTTTATAGAGGCCCCACTGCAGATGTGTCACTTAGGACTGGGCATCTCTCAGGCACATATTCTCTTCATGTGACCAGTTCTGGAACTCTGTAGCAGCCTCCATCTGTTGCAAAAAGAAGCTTCTTTGCTTAGTGGCCTGTAGTACACTTGTCTGTAGATATGAAGATCCATATTTGGCATACAGTAAAAAATTTCATTTGTCTAGAAATATGACATATAAAGGAATTTCTCTAGGATCTAGGATTTCCAGCCATATTTATCTAGCTGTATTTACAGTGACACCCATGAGTTTCTGCCCATTGAGAGGGCTTCAAGTCCAATTACATTGCTGTTGATTACCCCTAGATAACAGTGCCACTACTGCACCAATGGATGTAGTTTGCGGTGCAAGTTATTGTGTTTATTAGGTTTTAAAGATGGGTTGGATAATTGATTGATTTTATCCCTTAGCTGCTTTCATAGTATCCTCTAGAACTATGAGAGACTCTTTAGGGAGGAAGGTTCCAGGTCAGTTCCAACTCTATTGCTCCAAGTCCTGTGTCTGAAGTATGTCCTGGCTTCAGGAGTAGGGTCTTACCTTCAAGTTCTGGGACGTAATGACACACTGTGGCAAGAGCCTCTGTTATTTTGGGAGTCTTTTGTACCATTCTGACCAACAACTCTAAGGGAGAATTCTCCTGTCTGACACTGTGTACTTTGTTTTATAGCCTTCAGGTGTATATAAGCACTATATTCAGATATTGTCTGTGTATTTTACAGTGGGTTTCTGAGTTAATAATGAGTACTGAGATTACAAGTGTGCAGCACCACACCCTGCTTCTTTAGGTCACTGAAGTTGGGCAGTATGCTAACTCTAAGATTACTCAGGATTGTTCGTGTCATTTATGCTCATTTGAGTGTCTACAAAAAATTTAAAGCTTTTGATCTTGTTCTGTGAATAATGTCACCATTATATTTATGTGATTGAATTAGCTATGTGGATGAATTTCCACAATATGACCAATTAAAAAACATTAACTCTGCAAGTGGATCAACATGGAAGGTCCTTTCAGTTTATAGTATTAATTTTGTCATTACAGAGGCCTCTCACCATCTTTGCTATTTTTAAATTTTATTTATCTACATTTTTATTTTTTGTGTATGAGTGTTTTTCCCTCATGTCTATAAGTACACCCTTGCCCTGCAAAGCCCACAAAGGTTACAAGAGAGTGTCAAATCCCCTGGAACTGGAGTTATGGATGTTTGTTACCCTCTATGTGGATGTTCAAAATCAAACCAAGGTCCTTTGAAATAGCAGTCAGTGCTCTTAACTGCTGAGCCAACTCTCTAGCCCCTTGTTGGTTAGTTTTATTCCTGGGTTTGTAAGTTTATTCCTATGTATTTCTTTTATTTTCTGTTTCATTTTTTTTAAAAAAAATTCTGTGAGAATTTTTATACATGCATCCAGTGTACCTAGATCAATTCCACCCCTCCCCCAATTCCCACCAGAGCCTCCCATCATATGGTCCTCCAAACTTTGTATCCTCCTTATTTGTTTAACTTTCTAAGTTCAATTAATGCTCTCCATTTGCTGATGGATTTGAGGTCACCCACTGGGTATGAGAACTTACTAGTGGCCACATTCCTAAAGAAAGGGATTCTCCCTCCCACAGCAGCCATCCACTGCCACTACTTCCTTGGCTAGGGGTGGTTTTTGGAAATTCCTCTCTGCTACTGCTGCATTTTTAAAACGGTAGTTTTCCTAATTTCCTCTTCAAAGAGTTTATTATTGTTATATAGAAAAGACCCCGAGTCATGTATGTTGATTTGGCACTGTGCTACTTTGCTGAAATTGTCTAAGAGATCTAAGAACATTCTAGTATATTGTTCAGATGTATCTTATAAGCAAATGGGATAATTTGACTTTTTTATATTTGTGCTCTTTCTACTTCTTTTTTGTTGCTCTGCCAATGATTAGAAGCACAACACTGACTAAGTGTAGGCAGAAATGGACATCTTTCTCATTCTGATTTCAAAGTACTTTCACTTCTGTCCAATTCAGTAAAACATTGTAGTAGCTTTGTTAAATGTAGTCTTTATTTTATATGACATTATTTTCCATCTAGCCTAATTTCTTCAAAGGCTATCATGATTAAGATGTGTTAAACTTGTTGTCACAGGCCTTTTTGCATCTATCGTGATGATGGGGAGATTTATGTGTTTAACTCTATTTGCCTGGTTCATCACTTTTGTGATTTTGCATGTGCTGACCCATCCTTTCCTTGCTAGAATGAAATAAACTTTCAGTCTTTATGCGTGATAATCTTAATACACATTGTTGGCATTTTGTGAATGATTTTTACACCTACATTTTCAAGGAAATTTGTCTATAGTTTTCCATTAGTGAGCAAGCCTTATCTGGGCTTGTTATAATGTGATTTTGCCTTCTTAGAAGGGGTGTGGCAGCAATGCTTCTCTTTACATTTTATGGTTTATTATTTGAGGAACATTAGTATTACTTCTACCTTAATATTTTGGTAAAATTCCATAGTCAGTCCTGTCTTTGTCCCTCCAAAATTATTATTTCCTCAATCACACTGCTTACTGATGATATATTTAGGTATTTTATATATTCTTCTTTCAATTTCAGGGTCATATAATGTGTCTAGAAGTTATATACATATTTGTCTTCTGGCTTTTCCAATTTATTGGATTATAAGTTTTCCAAATATTCCCTAATGAGTCCACAGATTTCAGTGTTATATATTATAATAGTCTTCATTTTCTTTCATTTTTATTGTTCATATTTTTCCATTTTTGATCAGTTTGACCAAGATTTTCTTACTCCTACTCAGTTTTTTCCAAAGAACCAATTATTTGTTTCACTGATTCTTTGTTCTATCTACTAATTTTTAAATTTCCCTAATTTTTTTCAGTACCCCACTGATCATGTAGGAGTCTTCAAATTTTACATTTGTGTAGATTCTTCAGCTCCTCTTGTTGTTGATTTATAACTTATTTGCATTATGATTTATAAGATAGAATATTTTTAATGCTTGATAAGAATTTTCATTTAAGACAAAGTCTCCCTATAGCCCCAGCTGGCCTGAAACTCACTATGTAGACAAAGTTGGTGATGATCTCACAGAGATATACCTGCCTTTGCCTCCTGAGCGCTATGCATTACCATGCCCAGCTCTGTTAAGTTTTATGGCCTAAAATTTGATCTATTTCTGAGAAAGTTTCACAAGTTGCTACTAAAAATATCCATTACACAACTTTTGAGGGGGCTATTACACAAACGCTCGCTCAAAAATCTTTGCTCTATTTTGTAGTTTATTTCTGAAGTGGTTGTTAGTTAATGGTGCAATTTATTTATTTATTTATTTATTTATTTATTTATTTTGGTTTGGATGGTCTATATATTATCATTGTGGGATAGGAATTCTACTTCTATTAACATGTCTAACTTTTATTTTCAATAGTTTTTGCTACATATAATTTAATATATCAATGTTTCATTCATATATGTTTAATATCATTATACGTTCTTTGTAGAAATCCTCTATGATAAATGCTATGGCATCCTTAATTTCTTCTAATTTTGATGGGAAATCTGTTTCTTCAGCTATGAATGTGGCTCAATCCTGCTGTCTTTCAGGTTTATTTGTAATACACTTTTCCATTCTTCAACTCATCTGTGCATGCTTTTCTGCCTAGGATGTGAGTTTCCTACTGACAGGAAGTGCTAGATCTTATTATTTTTTTTAATTCAATGAATCTACAATTTTATTTCAAATTAGGATCACACATACATAGGGTTACAATATAAAGGTATGTACTAATTGCTGTGATTGTTTTGTGATTTTTTTCCTGCGTGTTCAAGATACCCCTTCTATGCCAGGGTTTTTGATGACTTACTAAATTAATGTTTGATATTTTTCCTGATTATTACCTGTCTAATTTTCTAGCAGGATTTAATATATTCTGAGTTCTTGTGACTGTGTATATCTTTCTTCATTTTTCTGTAGGATTCCTTAAAATTTATTATGATGGTGTTTCATTTTAGCAAAAATATTCATTATTGCTTAGCATTTATGAATTATGACCAGGGATGCTATTTCCCAGTAACAGAGACATAAAAACAGGGGCCATATGAACTGGGGATTCATAAGCCGGGTCTGTCTTCCCATTAACACAGCCAGTATAAGGTGTAGATTCTTATGGGATTGGTCACCTGCAAGACAAGACAGAAACAAATACACATCTGGCCAACAGCCTTTCCTATGATGGGTCCCTGGTGCTGGTCTCATTTCTGGAGAACTCAATAACTGCTGACAAAATGGAACAACAGAGGAAGGGGGAAACTACTAAATACTCTTATATTTTATAACTTTAGCAAAAATTATAGGAATTGATGCTCACCTTGCTCAGATTTTTCAGCAGAGACAAAGGTTACAGAAGTTGGAGCCTGAGATTCGCTCTCGGTTGATTGGAAGAGTGAAGTGGATTGGCTTAAGCTTTTTGAATGAGCGTAGCTCTGGGCCAGGCAAGGCAGAGATCTCCGAGATGGTTTTAGTGAAGCTTCATTTGTTATCTCGCTTTTGCTTATATTTAAACCTGCAAATTTAAAACAGTGTGAATTACCAATGAGATAGACGTATCAGGGGCCAATTATGTGTGTGATGGCTGTTTCCAGAATGTACTCTAAACAAACTGAATTGGTTTTGCTTCTATTTACCAAGGGAAGAGTTTGAAATTTTTGTCAAAAAGGTATGAATAACAAATGTCTTTTTTTATAGTTCGACTTTTCAATTTTTTTAATGCTCTGGAACAAAAGAAATTGAGTGGATATTTGTGGAGTTATGTCAACAATTATTAGGATTATTATTTTATGAACCTAATTATTTAGATTTGCAAGAAGCAAAACAAATAAACCACAATTTGCTCAGATGAGTATTATTTAAAGCATCCTTTATCTCTATTCCTCTTAAACACCCATCTTGTCCCGAACAGTCATCTAGAGGCTGAAATGATGACACAGAATAGTACAAAAAACTGACTAACAAGAGTGAAGAAAGAGCATTCCTGTGCTTCTGTAACAGTCTTTCCCTTCATGCAGAGAACCCGGTCTGCTGGAAATAATGCCCCCCTTAATAGAAATTTGCATCCATAAGCAGAGGGTTATATATATATAATTATCTCCAGCAGTGAATGGCCCCAACTCCAGCTTCTAACCATCTTAATTCTTGTTATGTCAATCCCTGGGCAGGACTCATTGTTGGACCTCTAATTCCTAAGTTTCTCTGGACAGGTTCCTAATAGTATCTTATACCCACACTTCTTCACTGAATCCCTCAGAATCCAGATGAATCATCAGATAAAGTACTTAGTGTTCTCCGAGGCCTTTCCATGAATGATCATTTCCTTCCATTATCTCACTCAAACCTAGTACTGCCCACATTCCTCCCACTGTACACATCAATGGCCCTGTTTCCTTTGTGGCTTGCTCCAGTGAAGGATCTTTCCCCCAGCAAAGCCTCATAACTGTATTCATCCTGTCCAGTGGTGGGTTATAGAGCTTTCTTCTACCTTCTTCCTCCAGGCTGGGGTTTTGTCCAACTTGAGCTTCCTCAGTTCTTGGGCTGCTATCATAACTTCTGTGAGTTCATATGTGCAGCTTCCCTGTTGCATCCAGAAAACACTGTTCCATTGCATTTATTCACTGCCTCTGTGCCTTACAGTCTTTCTGTCACATTTTTTCATGATGATTCCTGAGCTTTGGGATGAGGGCTGTGATAGACATGCCCCATTTAGGTCTGAGCATGCTGTAATCTCCTATTCTCAGCACATTGGCCAGTTGTGAGTCTCTGTGGTAATAGCCATCTACTGCAAAAAGAAACTTCTCTAATGAGGGATGAGAGATGCTTTAATTTATGGGTATTAAAAATAAGCCATTGGGAGTTGATTTAATGTTATGTCCATTCAGTAGAATAATAGGTGTACATTCTCCCCTAGGGAAGGCCTATGATCTATGTAACCATAGATTCTTGGCGAGGATAATGGTGTCAGGATAATGATACCAGGTATGAGTTTCATCTAGTGGAGTGGACCTTTAATTCAAGAAGAAAGTGCTAGGATCCTCCTTTGACATGCATGGCATTATTGTACCAGTGGGCATATCTTGTAATTCCAGTCATTATTGTAGCTCCCAGGATTCACTGTTGGATAAAATTGATGATTGCTTTTCTCTTCTGGAAGCATGCATCAAAACTATAGAACTGTGAAAATAGGCAGTGGGAATGGAGCTTCTTGGACTATACAAGCTTATTTTCTCCATGTTCCGTGACTGGAATATGTGGTGTCTTTAGCAATAGGGACTTACTGCCAAATTCTGGAGGACAACCAAGAGCATTTGCTATAGCCTGTAACATTTTGGGTTCTATGGGGCCACATTGACTAACAAATCCAAGGTACATAACATATTCCTGGTAACAGGGTTTTTTATTTGTTAAC
>NW_008345609.1:772396-797626 GCF_000622305.1 Nannospalax galili | reverse complement strand
TACATATATGTATATATGTATACAGTTTAGGAAAATTCTACAGAAGTTCAGTTTCCATATGGCTTTTTCAAAAGGTCCTTATTGATAGCCATCTATCCTTTTGTTCCCATCGCTACCTTGCTCTCCTATCCCCCACCCCATTTAGCTCTTCTCATTTCATCCTTCTCCTTTACCCTTTTATACCACTGTCTTCTATCTTCCCTCCCTTGAAAGCCCCTTCCCCAAGGTGTTTATCAATTTGCTGATATCTATGGGTATTCCAAATGAAACTGCTGTTTCCTGTGAGTCATGGAGAGTTCAGCATTCTGTGTGCATGTCTGAGACTCTGATTGTATTGTACCACATGTGCATTTACCAAGGCCCAAGGCTGATCTTCTACCAGCATTTTGCGGTCTTTGCCTGAGCATATTTATATCCACTGAGTTTGTGTTGGGGTCAGTTCTCCTCCAGTGTTCCATGGTTCTTTGGCATTCTGCTCCCTTAGCCAACGGAGGGGCATGGTATTGAATTTGAGAATGTAGTAGTCCTGAGCTCTCTATTCTTCCTAACAGAGAAGTTTAACTGTAGAATTTTATTCAGGAGAGGCTCCCTCCACAGTGGTATGGCTGACACCAGAACCCTTTCTTAGCCTCTGATTTATCCCAGAGTTCAGGTTTGCCATCTGAAATTTAGATTTTGCTGTTTTTTTCTGGAGGTTTTCATTTTGTCTCTTTTGGAACCAGAAGGTCGGGATGAGATCGTCTCGTTGCCTACCACATTGCTCACCATTCTAAATCAGGTCTAATGTTAACTTTTTAAATCTAATGCTCAGGACTGGAGAGATGGCTCAGAAGTTAAGAGCACTGGCTGCACTTGCAGAGGACCCAGGTTCAAAGACCCATATGGCATTTAACAATGTTTTATATCTCCAGTTCCAGGGGATCTGAAGTTCTCTTCTGACCTCTGGAGGCACTGGGCAACACACATGCACTTATACATATGCAGACAATGCACTCATAAAATAAAAATAATAAATTATTAAAAAATTGTCAAATGCTCAATATTTCTAGATTTGATCTAGTCTTTCACTGTCTGCTGTTTACTGTATCCCTCCCTTGCCTTTCGAAGCTTCTCACCTCTTTCTGCAGTCACAGATGTTTTTTATCAGATTAATAAAGATGAAAGGAAATCCTTTTGTCCCTTCTATCCCTTTCAAATCCCTGGGTATTTTTCAGTAATTCATTTTATAAAGAATGTTGCTTTGGGTTCACATACATAGCTTTTCTTTACTGTTTTAAAAAAGACAAGCGCAAGAGAAAATGTTTAGATATAGAATTGCTAGGCTGAAGAACATAAATATTTATTATGTCCATATATAATACCAAAATGTCCTCCCCCAAAGTTTAATGGTTTTACGCTCTATGAACAGTACAAAATGGGGTGCAATTGTTTATGCCTTGCCCAGCCCTATGTAGCATTAACTATCTTAATATTAGACAAAATAAAAAGGCAACACACAATATACCTTCACGGTTTTAATTTCACTTTAGAATATGAGTATGTTTTCTTTCTTCCATATATATATATATATATATAAAACTTATATGTGTTTAGACATTTTTAATTAAGTTGTAGGAATTCTACTTACCTTGAGTGTGTCATTATGTTAATATAACATATGTTTCATCTAATTTTTCAAAAATATTGCAAGTGATTCTGCTGTTTTCATTAAGTATGTGGAAACTGAGATTAAAGAGGAAGATGGACCTTAAATATTATGTAAAAGGAGCAAAGGAAGTTTTACATTTAAAAATGTTTTCTAGTATTAAAGGCATTTGACCGTAAGGCTTCTGCAAATTGGCTTGAAAAAAATAGAAAATTCCAGAATACCATCTATTCACCTCAAAATTTCGATGTTGAAAGACAGCACTCAGAAGATCCATATTGATAAGAAATAAGGCAAATAGTGGGAATCAACAACAGATCCATGAAGTCCATCACCTGCCCTAGTCACCCACTGTTGCCCTTAGTTCTCTTAAAGGAAATTTCTAAATACTAAATGGAAGATGAAATGGATAATGCAAATGTGTAAGTACCTACAACATTCAGTTAATTATAATTTGCCTTGTAGTTACTTGTCTTAATTTCACATTTGCAATGCAATAGAACTAGCATTGTCATAGCTGTGGGCAAGGAGGAAAATTAGAAAAGATTATCATTTTCATCATTAGAGAAGTTTAGCTACAGTTTAGTCATACCCTTTAATAATTTTTTGAAATGTAGTTTTGCAATCATTTTCCAAATAAACCCCAAGCTTTACAAGGAGCCCTTCAGACATAGGAACGTAAGCAAAGATGAGCAAAAATACCAAGATATCTGATCTGTTGGAGTAAATAATCAATAAAATAATTTTTGAAGATGTTTTACCAAAATAAGACATGATTGAGCAAATGAAATTAAGATAATCCTAGGAGTTAATATATTTTTTATTATTCTTTGTAGAAGCATGCATTTAATTATTTTATGGCAATTCTCAGTATGCAAATAAAACTTGAACAAGAAATGAATGCAGAAAAGAACTGTGGATTAACTGACAGAATGGCATCCAATCTCTTAGCCTTTTAATTTTTTTATACATGTATGAGTGTATTGCCTGCATGTGTGTAAGTACACCTGTCTCATGCAATGCCTGTGGAGGCCAGAGAAGGGCATTGGATTCCTGTGGAAATGGGTTTAGGAAAGGTTGTTAGCCACCATGTGGGTCCGGGGAATCAAACCCGGGTCCTCTGCAACAGCAGCCAGTGCTCTAACCCACTGAGCCATCTCTCCAGGCCTAGCTTTCTAAGATTCTGTAATGACAAGGGAGGGCAAGTTTTTTCTGAAGATAAATTCTCTGAGGTCCACTGAGCTACCATTATAAGCTCACATGTTCCTGTAACTATGGATCAAATGTTTTTCAATGTTACAATCAAGGAATAACACAGAAAAAAATCTTCAACTACATTTTATGTCAATGACTCTTTTGTCTGATACTTTTACTTAAGAAACTCCAGTATAAAATATTAAATGCTAAAAAAATACTAAAAGCTTAGCTTTAATGTCTTGGGTCTTTGTTGAGAAGAGCCTATTAGAACTAACAGAATATGTGTGCCATCAAATAAATACTCTTTTGAGATAGTAAAGGGAGGTGCCCAGATAGAAGTTGGGGTTAACTGAGCATCATAATTCTGGACTAAAAGAAAAGTGCTCTTATTTCTCCTTCTGCTTCACATTATTACTGTCTAGGCTGGACAAGCAGCCTAGACAGTAATAATATTGTCCAATGATTCTCTTACATCACTTTAAACTAGAGCATCTTCTACATTTCCTTCCTTTTATAAGTACCGGGGATTGAATCTAAGGCTTCATGCATATGCATGACTCAATCACTGAGCAACAACCCCAGCTTTGCATTTCCCTTTCTTATATTTAAATACAAGTCAGAGTTTCAACTGTTCTTTGAATGAAAGATGATTACAGTATTGATATGCTATTAACTAATATGGGCTGAAAATAACTCAGTTATGTTTGCAAATACAGTGAGTGTTGCTGTTGCTGTTTTTGAGACAAGGTCTCCCTATAGCCCCAGGTGGCCTGAAACCTGCTATGTAGACCAGGCTGGCCTCAATCTCACAGAGATCCATTTGCCTCTGTCTTCTGAGTGCTGAGATTAAAGACATGTGCTGCCACTCCAACTTTACAGTTAATTCTTATTATTTGATTTGATCTAGCATTCACTTATGCAATCGGCAGGTATCATTCAGTTTGTTCTCTCTAGATACTCTGTTAACACTGAGTAGACAGTAGTGGGCAAGAAAAACATACACTCTGTTCCTTCATGTGACAGACATATATTCTGGTAGAATCAGATATTTGCCTAACAAATATAAATTGTTGAAAATTAATGAGAATGGAAACTATATCACATAATGGAGATTAATAAAGGAGAATAATTTTGGGGAGTGGTGAGACACATTGTATTAGTTACTTGTCTGTTGCTATGACAAAAAGCAAAACAAAAAACAAAACAAAGAAGTTTATTGAGTTGATGGTCCCTGAAGATAAGAATTCATTATGGTGGACCAGGTGTGGGAAGAGACAGAAAGAGACACAGCTGAGCACTCACATTGTCAAGCCGGCACAGGAAGCAGAGAGAGAAAAACTGGAAGTGGGCAAGCTATTCACTCTCAAAGCTCACCCAGTGTCATGCTTATGCCACACCTCCTAAAGATTCCATAACCCTCCCCAAAGAGCAAAACCAACTAAATGTCCAAATACTTAGAGTCTGTGAAGGACATGCTCATTCAAACCAGCACACACATTTTATTTCTTTTTTTTAAAGCATGTTAGAACAATGAAAAGGGACACAACATATGCAAAGATGTGCAGCATGAGCATGCTTTTAAGCAAAGTTAATAATGCGCATGAGAGCCAAGAGGTAGGATATACTGCAACATACTTAGAGAACAGAAGAAAATTTGTTTTCATTGTAGGTAGTGAGAGAAAAAGGAAATCATTGCTGTAGCCACACGGGGAATAAGTATTAGCTTCATTTGAGGAGTTATGTATTTATCTTTCATTTTCCAGAAATTTGCATCTTATGTGCTTTTTGAATAATTTCATTTGCTAAAATTCACAAAACTTACAAAACAATGTCTATCTAATATATAGAATGAAAGAGAGAAGAATTTTGCTTATTTGGGATCTTGCACTTACAAATAGCGAGATGGATTTTATAGTTATAACTGTTGGCTTCCAAAACACAAATCTTTTCTGCATATTCCTTGACACCTCATGATTCTCAGTCCTAGGCGGATCTTATTATGGCTTCCTTGGCTTAAGCATAACACATGTTTTAAGAAGAAGGTAGCACTCAGTATAGAAATCACAAAGTTAAAGAACAGCACATCAACTACAATAATTAGCATTCTATAACTGTAGAAAACTGAGGGGTTTATTTTGGAAAAAATGAGGATCTTGTTTTTGATATGGTAAAGAAAAAATGGCTCCCCCACCAAATTTTATTTAATTTCCTGGTATTAAAATTATGAATAATACACAAATTTGTATCAATTATTTTTCAACGAGTAGTTTTAATTCATTTAGTTATTTCAGTATTCCTACAATAAATTCATATAATTTGGGGGGAGGTATTTTTTTCGATAGGTCTGGATTGAGAAATTGGATTAAATGGGATATAAAATGGTACTTACTTGTAGGAGAACATGATACGAAAGCAAATTGTTAGAAATGAGTATAAAGCATGCATAAGATATTGTAAATCTAATTACAAGGAATGTCCCAAACAAGTGAAAAATATCAACAAAGGATTCAAATGATGTAATTCTTTTTGGATATATTCCTTTCGTGTTTCCATTTATGTATAATTCTTGGGTTTGATAGATTTTCTTCAAAGGAAAATGTATGCAAAGAAGGTCTGCAAAAGTGCTTCATAAACATTACTACAAAAATTTTTGTCCAATATATAATTAAACAAATAGATAACACTGGAGAGGAAACAGGTTCCTTCCAATTGATCAATATTTTCCTTTCTCCACAACTTAAATGTGATGTTTTATCATTTCTTAAACGATCAGATGTTTCCGAAGCTATAGTATTGATAATATTTCTAGAAAACAATGTGATTTCTGTGGCATTTTATACCCATTACTGAGAGACAGATATGCTATGTTCTCAAGATTACAATGTGCCCTTTAACATTTTTCAACCAACGCTATCTCACATCTGTTGTTCATTACTAAGAATATTTGCTCTTTGCTTACGTGCTTACATGACTAAAATTCCTCCACAGCAAGTTCAGGCTTTTATTTTCCCAAGTTCTTTGACTTTTCTTCTCTGAATTTATCAGGTGCCCATGATTACCATGAGTACTAACTTTAAGCAGAACATAGTAAAATATTGCTATTAGTAAGCAGATGAACCCTGAGAATTAAAAGAAGAAACTGGTGATGGAAAAATGTGTCACTTTTTCTTTTTGTTTATGAGAGAGGGTGTCCCTGTAGCTGCAGTTGGCTTGGAATTTTCTATGTAGACAAGGCTGGTCTTGGTCTCACAGAGATCACCTGCCTCTGCCTCTTTATTATTGGGATTATGGAATGCAGTGATACAAATGGTAAAGGGGGGTAATAGAGAGGATGGGTTTAATATGGTGGGAAATGGGAGTGTAGGACAGAAGACGGAGTAAGAGGAGGGATAGCTAACACAAAACATTCTTTTTCATTGTTTCTTTTCTTTCCTTTTTAATTTTTTTTTCTTTTTTTCTTTTTACAGGGTCTACATAGTCCCAGTCCACGGGGAAGTCACTATGTGGACCAGGCTGGTCTTGATCTCACAGACATCTGCCTGCCTTTACCTCTTGAAGGCTGGGATTATAAATATATGCCACCATGCCCATGCCCATGCCTGGTAACTAAATGCTTTCGAAAGAGTCATGTGGAAACCTACCATGAAAGTTTCTATCAATATACACGTATAAAATATTTTTAAAAGTTTAAGATAGCGACCTTTTAAAAAGGGTTCAATGGGTTTAATAGACTAGCAAAGGAAATGCCCAATACCAGGAATGGCCTCTCTTTTGGCCAGAGAATTTCCATAGATCCTCAAATAATACTGACTATTGCCATTGCATATGGTTACCCACCAGAACTGGATGGAAAGACCCTAATGCTGAAGACACTGCATATCTGAGTAACAGAACAAAAAAGAAGAAATCAACTTTCTGACCTTTGATGCTGCATCTTTGCTGGCTAATTTTCATAGTGCTAGAAGATACTATGCATGTTATTGTCAGAGAAAGGCAAGCATCAGCCTTGCACAGTAATGAAACCCATGAGCTACAGTTGCAATTGGCTTGGCAAAATGTGCCCAGTGGTTCAATAATGGTACAAATATTTTTGGAATCACCTTTTAATTGGATTTAAGTCTTGGCACTGTTACTAGGGCAAGAACCTGTGATTAAATAATTCACAGACCCTAGGTTAAAACCTACTACTATCATTTTGTTAAACAGGCATGCTATTAAACTGACTCACAATGGCATTGTAATAGCCATAGAGTAATACATCCCTCAGCTCTCACCAAAGCAGATTGTTCTTGTATCAGATTTGATCCATGCAAAAACCAACACATCGTCAAAGTGTAGAAAATAAGAGTCCAGAATGCGCAAAACTAAATGGGACATTTATGTGGCAGCTTTCCTCTCCACAGGCTCAGGGATCATTGTGGAAGAAGGGACAGATGGATTGTACAGTGAGAGGTGGTAGATGAACACAAGGAAACTGTACTGTCTGGACACCAAAGGGTAGTTGCACATATGACCCCACAGTGCTTATGACAGCATGCACAGGACCTGTGCATACCAAACCAGAGAGCTGCCCTCTATGGATGGGGGAGCTGTACAGGAAGTTCCAGCACTAGCTGAGAATCTGATGGCAACTGATGGATGCTGGGAGAGGGCAAGTCAATTTTCCTAACTAGTGTGACATCTGGTAGATTGACCAGACTCCAGAGCATGAGCACAGACCCAGGAGCAGATGGTAGGTATAGATTGGAATGAATAGGCTTTTAAAAAACAATGAATATATAAATAAATAATAAACCAGTAAATAGAAAAGGATAATATTAGAGGTCATGAAATTTGGATAATAAAGGGAAGGGGCTGGAGAGATGGGTAGTGGGTCTAAATGGAATCAAACATCACTGTATGGAATTTTGGAATCAATAAAAATATCATAAAACTTTTTTTGAAAGCAAATGTCAGGGCTGGAGAGATGGCTCGGCAGTTAAAACACTGGTTGTTCTTGCAGAAGACCCAGCACCCACATGACAGCCTACAACTGTCCGTAAGACCAGTCCCAGGGTGTCCAATAGCCTCTTCTGACCTCCACAGGCATTGCACGACACAGGTGCACTTACCTACATGCAGGCAATACACACAAACACATAAAATAAAAGTAATAAATAATTTTTTTAAAAAAGCAAATATGTCATTTTCATGTTTGGAGCATATTTTCTAATGCAGCAGTTTATGCAACTTCAAGACAACTGTTGCAATTGCTCCTATATTTAAGAGTATAATGAAATAAAAACTAAGCACTATATGTATATCTTATGCAATTGGTAGAACATATATTTATTAGAAAATCTTAAAAATCAATAGATTGAGGTGGTGATATCAATGAATGACATTTAAAGTTGTAGAATACAAGTAATTTTCTGTTAGTGGATATAATTAAAACATTTATCTACAGAATATTTGCTGTCAGAAAAGCACAAATAGGTTCCAAATTTTCTAATTTGTTTTTTTCTCATTGAAATGATCATTCAGTTCCAGGAATCTTCACTCCCTTTTGGCCTCAGTGGTCACTGTATGACATGATTCATTTACATATAGGCACTTACACTTACTTTATACACATATAAAATTAAAAATAAATAAAAATATTAAAAAGAAACATTTCTGATTTATTCCTTAAATGTACCCATTTTTGGAAGAAGATATTGCAAGTGATAAAGTTATCACCTATTAAATCTCTACAAAGTGCAACATGTACCATGCATGTGATCAATGCTTCTCACGAGCCTTGTTAGGAATTATTTCATTTTATGTATGAAAATCCAAAGACATAGGGCTTAAGTATTTATCTCAAATCTCACATCTAGGAAGTGCTGAAGCTCAGGGCAAGGGATGGGGATTCTCTATTTGATTTCACTGCCTGTGTCCTTTGTAGTATAATATGACTTTTTTGTTTACTAGTAATTTCCTTTATAGAAGTTTAATCTTCACTCATTTCTTTTAACTTTAATTTGAACAAGAAAAATAAAAGTATTAGAGTCCTAGAAGGACAGAAAATAGTTTAATGAAGGAATGTGAAGGTCTGGCCTGGATTGATGGAAACTAGTAAAGACTGAAACTCCGTACAGTTAACAAGCGTTAGAAAACTTTATTAGTCTTATTCAAGAAAGAACAAAATATAGGAACTTGGAGATAATTATGGCTAAAAAGGGAGAAACCTAGGAGACCCTTTGTGCTTTGGCAGAGGATTACTGCAAGACCCAAGGCACAGACTGGCAAGAAGGAGGCAGGAAGATAAATACTCAGCCTGCCTTCTGTTGGTGTCCAATCTACTGCTAGTGGCTCTGACTGTTCAAGCCTATGCACCACCAGATGTCATGGGATCCTCAAGGTATTACAGTCCTTAAAAAAGTGTTCTTTGGGGCACTTCGCCCAGTGGGGAAAAACATGGATGGAGGGACCAATGGAAATTAAATCACATATGTACAGATGGATAGCATCACAGAAGACTTCAATTAACCCTGAGCAGCAGAAATAACTTACATACTTCCATCACCAGAGAATAAAATGTAAGTCACGCTCTCCAATACTGTAAATGTTTTTTAAACTACAATACAGTAGAGTGAATATCAGAAACTCTGTTAACATGTTTAATGTAAATGAAACAGCAAAGAAAAGATGCAAAGCTAGAGCTTTGTAAATCAACAGAATTAAGTTTTACAATTCCCCAAAGTGAAATAAGTGTATTTGTTTTAAAGCTCATTTTTGTGCATTATTCTTTAACTTGCTTTTATTAGAAAGAAATGTTACATATCCTAGTTATTTCACTTTGAATGTTTTGTTTCTTTCCTCTTCAGTTAATGATCCATAGATAATCATAGTTGAAATATTTCTTGCTGCAGAACTAATTCCATTAGACGTCACACAGACAAGACAGTTTTGCTATAAGTTTTCATAGTAGCATGTATTTTGCTTTAATAGAACTTATCCCATTTGTAGTTATTAATGAGATCATTATTTAGGAGGTTGTATTGACATTCATGAGGCATAGTCCATGAGGACTAGGTTTGTATCCATCTCATTCTTACATATACACAGCTTCAATGTGGCACTATGTTTTTACATATTGCTTCCAAATAAATATTTACTTACACACAAAGAAACAAACAGATAAGTCTTCCTGACCCTATAGGTGAGTCATTCATTCATTGCAGTTCAATATTTTGGATTGTGAAAGCTCGTTAATCCAACTTTTGTAATGTTGCTTTAAGAACAAATGTGTCTTTAGCTTAAATATTAATTTGACAATACAAATAAAATGTTAATGGTATCATTGAAGATTGATGATATAGGTATTGGTTAAAGTTATTCTGAATGATATACCTTTTACCCACCACTGCCGCTAACTCCCTTGCTTCTTTCTTAGGACGCTAACGCATTTTTCTAAGGGGAACTGAACATGATATTCCCATTGTATGATGCACAGACTGTCTAAAATTGCACAGAAACACAACACAAATGTCAAAGAAAAGTCCATAGTAGAGTTTGTATATTCTATTAAAGTTCAAATTAGTCAAGTTGGTACAAATACTAGAAAAAAGCTCATATTCAGTCTTCTCATGCCTTTAGAACATCGAGTACTTTGCCCATCTAAATTTCCCTTGTTTTTTGTTTCTCTTTATCCTGAAAATTCCCCCTGTTCTTCAAAATGTGCCTCTAATCACTGAGAAAATATTCTTAATTGTCTTGGGCAGCACTGGCTACCACATAGCCTGGGCTTCTATGAACCCTCAATATCTCCAGCAATTACATGTTTTCCTGTGAGACTGGGATTCCTCAAGTCTGGAAGCTCCTCATTCATTTTTGAGATCCTGACTTCTTGTCCACATTTTATTCATAGTGAAAGATGGATGGATGGTAGATGATAAGGTCAATGGATTTGGTACTTTACCAGGAAATCCCCTTATCTGTAAATGTGAATAATAATACTTAACTCTATAAAAAGGAAAACTGCATATTCAAATAAATGTGGTGTTTTTAGAATAATGCCTGGCACTTAACATACCTTTGTGTTTGCTATTTTAGTAACTTAGCCAAAGATATGATGCATAAGCATAGTATGTGCCCTGAAAAACTAAAAAAGGGGGAGGGAAGCTAAACACATGTTTAGCATGTATGAGGCCCTAAGTTCAGTACACACACACACACACACACACACACACACACAGAATTTTTAAAAATCTGTTTCTTTTTGAAAAGCAATATATATATATATGTAAATATATGTACTCTGAAGACATTCAGTGGACAGTACATGTTAAAATTATAGAGAAATGTTCAGAATACCAGAGTTTTAATTTCATCAAATCAGTGATCTAAGAGTAAGTACGTAAAGGTCAATGCTGAGAAGTATTTGAACAGCAACCTAGGGCAAAATTTCTGACCTCGTTACCACATTTTTTGAGCCCGTGTTGGTACGAAAATGAGCTGTTTCCCAAAGGCTCAAAGTGGTGCCCCTAACTGATGGTGTATATCAGATGATTATGGAACCTTTAGGAGGTAGAGCCTTGCTGGAGGAAGTGAGTCATTGTGGGTGGACATTGAGATTGTACCTCTCACCTCATGTCTCTGCCCTGTTTCCTATCTCTCTCAAGATATCAGACAGGATTCCCAGCTGCATAGCCCTACTCACCACAGAGCCCACTGCCACCATGCCTTCCTCTACAGGACAGACTTTATCCCTTCAAAGCATGAGCCAAAAAAAACCCTTTCTCCATTAAGTTGCTTCTTCTCAGGTATTTGATCACAACAACATAATGTAACTAATATTGAGTCCCATATAATAAAGTCACATTGAAATAATCGCTCCCTAATTATATCAAGATATACCTGCACTGAGGGCTTTAAAAGCTCTATCAGCAAGTCCTCTGCATTTACATTAGAGATTTAAATTCAGGAGAATACAAACAAACAAAAAAAAACCCCAAAAAACAAAACAAAACAAAAAAACAGGAACATACCTCCTAAGAAAGGAAAGTCAAAGACTATTTAGTAAATAGGGATAAATCAAAAAACAATACTGAATATTAATCCAGCAGAATTCTCCTTTATTACTTTTTCTACTTCCACTATCTTCTTTATTTTCTTTTCATCCTTCATAAATGTTTATTAAGTAGCACTTATATGTCAGGTCCTCTGTAAACTTTAAGAAACATAGAGATGAGAAAAGACAAGATCCCTGATTTCAGAGAATGCACTAATTAGTATATACTAGAAGCTCAACTAAGCCTGGAGTGGTAGTTCACATCTTTAATCCCAGCACTGGGGAGGCAGAGGCAAGCAGGTTTGTATAAGATAAAATGTGGTCTACATAGAGAGTTCCAGGGGATCTGGGGCTACATGGGAGACTCTCTGTCTCCAAAGCAAATGAATGAATAAAATAATTAATAAATAATAAAATATAAAACAAAGAGGTGCTCAATAAAAAATTAAATTTTCTTAGTAAAATATAGTATCTATTAATTGTGATTCAATGCTTATAGAAAGGGGTAACACACTATCTCTAAGACATAAGAGGATACGTAGAGCATTCCAAGACTGCATGTCATTTTTAGGTTTAGGGATAGGTACAAAAGTTTTTTTTCTACAGAAAACCTATCACTCTGAGATAAATGCAATTAATTCAGTATAGGAAGTAGGAAATTTGATTTTAAATAAAAATGGGAAAGTAATTAGAAGGTAGTCTCAAAAAAATGTTAAAGGAAAAAATATAGCCATAATACCTGAGCCAGCATTTGTCATAATATACAACAAAGGGCATCAGTGATTTTAGTAGTGACAGACAAAAAGAAAATGCTCCCAAATTATTTAATGTTAAAATTGAAACTCAATCAAGTGTATTATATATTAAAGACATTTTTAAGTACTGAAGTTAAGAAACTGTTAGATTCTCCTCATCCAGATTATTTATCATCATTATCACTTGTATTAATTGCATCATTACTAGACAGTTTCATACATGTGCACAATGCACACTGACACTCTTACCATCCATTCTCACCCAACTCTGTAGTACCACTGACTGTCTCTCTCTTTCTTACAAACGTCTGTCATGAAATGACATTCATGTCTAGTCATTCCTATTTTTGAGCCACTGAGTTTTGAGGACTGTCAGTGTGAGCATGGGTTTGGAACTTTCTTTTGGAGTCTGGTGGGCTCACGAGTGCTTACACAACAGGAGACAAACATTTTCCCTCTTCCCAAACTATCAATAGCTGATCGTTAAGCAGTAAGGGATATGCCCTCAAGACCCCTTCTGCCTTTCATGACTCATATAACTATACACAGCTATGAGCTCATGATTGCAATCATTATGCCAAGTTTACAGGACAGCATTTCACACCTCTTTATTGTGACTTTTACCCTTTCACATTCCAACCTCTCATCTATAATGCTTCTTGATCCTTAGAAAGGGTCATGTAAATGTCTTCATTAGGTCTGCGCCCTCAATCATCTCTTATTCTTGGCATCTTGGGCAGCCATTAGTCTCTGCATTTACTATGGTTATGTATATAGAGAGACCTCTCTGATTAAGGCTGAAAGTGGCTATAAGCATATATACTGAGAGGATAGTGTGATGTTACATAACTTAATTAACTGACAGGCCTAAGACCTTTTCAGACATGGATAATTAACTGGGATTGTATTACCAGGCATCATTCCTTTTTAAAAAGATTTCCTCACAAATATTTTATAATGTAAATTCTTGTGAAACCTTATAGATTAGATTTTAAGAGTACCAGTTAGGTAAAAACATGTCTTAGACAGTGTATTATAGGAAACTGAGATGCCTTTGAGCAGTAGAGTGGGATGTTAGAACAGTTCTGGAAGGTGGAAGTGATTTGTGGGTAGAGCAGGATGCAAAGTGTGCAGAAGCCGTTTCTGAAGCTTTTATAAAAAAAATAAAGCAGAAGAAAATCAAGACCAGATTTACACTCACTGGGAGTGAACAACAAATTTTAGGCATAACTTTTACATTTAGAGCACTTAGCTAGATCATGTGATGGTCAACTATAGGTGTCAACCTGTCAAGGTTACCTAGAAAGCTAGTAAAGCTCTATCTGTGTTTGTGTGTGAAGCTGTTTTTATAGAAAAGACTGGAATGTACATATGTAAATGGGTTGGGAAGATCCCGCAGAATTTCAACTCTTAACTTGGCTCTCCTGAATTCCCTTCCCTTCTTTTCTCTCTCTTCCTCTCTTTTCTTTTCCCCTCTCTCCTCTCCTCCCTCCTCTTTTTCTCTCTCATTCCTCTCTCTCACCATCACCATTGTTTCTTTTTGGAGAACACTGACTAATACAGATTTAATAGTTATCAATACTTAGTAGGATGATCTCTAAAATGATAAGGAAGATTAGCTTTCTGCTGCCAGGCAGAATTTTAAAACTAGAAACTAAGTAAGATGCTTACAAATTTAGGATTCCCAAACTTTCATTGAAAGTTTTATTTAAAAGCTTTATTTAAAGCAAGCTATCTACAAGGTAAAGCTTCAGTTTATTAGTGATGCTTTAAAACATATTTTCATGAGTTACTTTTATCACTCAATCAGCATTTGGCCATAATACAGAAATTTTAACTTTAATAGAATATAGATCAATCTTCATTATGCGTCATCATAACTCAGCTAAATAAGATTACTTTGGAGATGCTCCTAGTTTGCGACCCAAGACAACTGTTTGAACCCTTTACCTGAATAGCAAGATGCCTTTGAGCTATCATATTAGCTCAAATAAGAACATTTCAGAAATAATCATCCAATATAAAGTTCTCATTCATGGTACATGCCTATCAAATTTAGCAAAAATAGTTGGGAATGTTTTTCTACCACCACTGTGGCCATGGGTGGACATCAAAAACCAAATCAAAGCATCAGGATATTTGTACTTCCTTGCTTCTAAATACTTTGACTCCAGTCCTGATAATGAAATCTCTGAATACCTTGCAATTATCATTCTTAAAAACTGCATTTTTGCTTATATTCCATTCAACGTACTTTTTGTCTATGTAGGGAGAGGGGTAAAATGAAAATGGTGAGCATCCTTTTCATCCTTTTTGGAAGTGGATTCCTAATGAGAGAACATGTTGGGTTCAGATTAGGATACATTTAAAATCTTACAGTGTTTCTGGCAAGCCGCAGAGTTAAAAAGTTGGCACTAATATCAAGAGGAATGTGGAAGAGCAGTACAGGCTGTTCCAGTCCACAGAATTTAAGAGTGTCATTTGGGTTCTGGTTGAACTATATGGACCCTAAAAGAAAACCCCTTTTATAAGTGGGGAGTTCTCGAGATACCTACAATATCTCACGCGTCTAATACGAGATCGTGAAAGATCCTCCCCTCTCTCTCCTCTCTTTCTCCTCTCTCTCTCTCTCTCTCTCTCTCTCTCTCTCTCTCTCTCTCTCAAATCAATAATTTAGCTAGAAGAAACTTTGCTGTTGATGTGTAGAATCTGAACCCAAACACGGCACCTAGTCTCAGCAGTGCTGTATCAGGGCACAACGTGTTCTGTGTTTTAGCCTCCCATGAACATTTGTAACTACAGAGCTTCCCACTTCTTGCCACCCGTTGCTGTTGTTCTTGTGTGTGGGCTTGTCCATGTTGTGCCAAAGTCTGGAAATTTATACAACCGGTTTGGAACATTGCTTGATATTTTATAAGTGAACAAATTTTAAGTGCTTTAAGAATGGGGACGCTTATTTTACTAATGCTAGAAGAAAACTTCTCAATATTTTTTAACCAGTTCAAAATGACAAAATCTTACTTTTTTTCTGCTGCATGGTATTTAAAAAGTGATCATATTTTTAAAGGAAATGAAATGCAAATAGGGCATTATTGTTGTTGTTTGTATTACCAATAGTTAATTTATTACCTATCTCCTTTTAATCAGTGATATTTGATAGAAAACCAAATTAGAGTTTTAATGTTATTTGAGCATCGTTTTTTGAATTATATTTTAAAATCATAGTTGGTACCTACTAGGTATATTATGCTGTTTTCCACTTTTGAGTTCAATATGTATGAAGCTGCTTTTTGTCAACTATTTTCTAGTCTCATTAAAAGCTATGTATGTTTTATGGGATAATTTAATTACTTCTTTATTTTCTTTTAATTATAAAAATATAGTTTTACTAATTATCTGAGAATTTTATAAAATATAGTTTGATGATATTCAACATCCCTCTCTAGCCCACCCACTTCTCCTTATCCTCTCCCCCCAATTTCAGATTTTCTTTTCTTTTAATCCCATCGACTCCAATTTGTGTTCACTGAGTACTCATGTGTGGGGGCTCATTCATTAGAGTCTGGCCAACCTATCAAGGGTGACAACCTTAGGAAACCTGACTCTCTCCCAGCACCTGTCAATTGCCAATTGTTCCTTAGTTCGGTCTAGGATTCCTTGCCTACTTTCCCCCTTCTGTGCTGGAGTTTTGTCTGGCTTGAGATTGCTTATGTCTTGCACACGCTATCATCATGGCTCTGAGCTCATATGTTCAAGTGCCCTGTTGTGTCCAGAAATCAATGTTTTGTTTTAGTTAACCACTGCCTCTGGATCCAACAATTTTTCTGCCCCTCTTCTGGGATAATCCCTGAGCCTTGGGGGAAGGGATGTGATATAGTCATCACATTTAGGGTTGAGCTCTCCTCAGTCTCTTATTCTTTGCACCTTGACCAGTTGTGGGTTTCCATGCTAATTGACTTTTGACACCACTGTGTAAATTTTCCTTCAAAAGACATGAATAACCATTTACTCACAATTTGCAGGGCACCAAGGATAGACCAAAGTAACGATTCTACCCAAGTGATGAAACAAGGAGTTTATGTAGGAATTACTTACAGGAGCATGGGTTAGGGGTTACTTACAGGAACACGGATGACCCCAAAGTAGTCACTTCAGTGAAAAGTCCATCCCAGCTTGGATGACAACTTCCCTATAACTACATAAATAGAGTCTTAGTCTCCCCTTTAGTTAGCCATCCACACTCTATCACCTTCAAGACCTCATGCCACTGAATCAGAATTATGTGCAGCTTGGAGGAAGGTTCAGGAGAGAGTGGCTAGAATCTAAGGTGAGGGTCTGATACACTCCTTATATTGTCCTGTGAAGAATCATCAGTACCTGATCTTAAGGATCTCTTGCATGTAATCACATCTTCTGCTTAAGATGGTAATTTCTGCTGAACTGGGGGGGGGTAAAAGCTGTGGAAGCATGAGGATCAAATGAAATCTCCAACACCCACATAAAAGCTGTGTAGATCTGTAACCCCAATGCAGATGTGTATGGGGGATGGAAAGAGGTGGATCCTGGAGGTGTACTACCCAGCCAGTCTAGCCCAAATGACAAGTTCCAGGTTCAGTGATAGACCCTGTCTAAAAAGATAAGGTTAAGAGCCATAATTGAAGACTTCCAGTGTTGACCTCTACCCTCCAAAAGCATTTGTATGGGTGAGTGCTAATGCATGCACATATTACATAAATAAATTACACATGCAAAGGATTCTTATATTAATTTATCTATAGCCTTCCGTGTCCTAGAATGCTGTATAAATGTAATTATATATTCTATAACCTTCAGTGTTCATTCTTTCATTTAGTAATTTGAGAACTGTTCTTTTGTGAATATCAAAATTCTTTCCTTCTGTATTTTATTGGTGTATACTAATCATTCAAAATAGTGAATTTCATTACAACATTTCATAGTCTATATGATATACTTTATTTTATATTCATTCATCTATAACCTCTTGTTCCCATCTCCCTTAGTGTTCCCTTCCTCTTCCAAACTGTGCCATTTCTATGTTCATGTCATTTAAAAAACACATATGTTCTACATACAAGGGAAAATATAGTGGCTTTGATCCTTTACAATGCCACCGGCGGCCTGCCGGGGTTGTGTTGCCTTCGTATTCTGACCAGCACATATTGTTGTTTGCTTTCTCGATGTTAGTGTTCTGATAAGGTTGATTGTCAGTGTAGTCTTGACTTGCCCTTATATGTTAGCTAAGGATGTTGAAAATATTTCTCGCATATTAGCCATTTGTAATTTCGGTTTGTATGCTTGTTTTGTTATTGTTGTGAGGCAGAGTCTTGCTATGTAGCTCAGTCTATTAGCCAACTAGTGATTCTTTTGCTTCAGTCTCTCAAGTGCTCTGATTGCAGGGATCTACAGCCATATCTGTGCTTGTTTTGAGAATTATAGATTCAGTTCCTTTGCATGTTTACTAATTGAATTATTTTCTGCTATTTAGGACTTTATTATCTCCTTTCTGAATAGAACATTCAGAGCGATACCAACACAAATGTAGAAAACCAATAGACAAAAGCAAAGAGTAGTCAAATGGAGAAAAGGCGAACTTTAACAAATACTGCTAGAACAAGAGTCAAATGTTTCAGACATGCTTGCTGTCTGGCAGTTTACAATGTGTATAAATTAGCAAAGATTTCTCCCATTTGTAGATGTCTGTCTCTTCACTCTGGTAATTGTTTCTTTTCCTGAAACTTTTTAATTTTTTGGTATCATTTCCTGAGCTACTGGAATCCTATTAAAAAAATTTTTGCCTGTGTCTTTAGCTTGAAGTTTTTTTTTTTCTTTTCAGTTTCAGAATTTCACAACTTGCATTAAAGTCTATGACTCATCTTTAATTGATCTTTTTAGAGTAGATAATCATGCCATTGTCTAGATTTCATTTATTAATATACACACCAACTCGGTTGTATTCATCTTTCTGTTATTATGAAAAATTGACACCAAAAAGTGATTTTACATGTACCACGTAGTCCTATTTTTTTTTTATCTTTGAGTGTTTTCTTTACATTTTTGATTCAATGTCATGAAAATCATTGCCAAGGTCAATGGGAAAGATATTTCCCCAATGTTTTCTTCTGGAAGTTGTACAGTTTCCATTTTTATTTTATTTTATTTTATGGAGCATATATCTGGTACTAAATCAACACATAAACACATACATAATATTATTAGCTATAGGTTTTTGTCCCTTGTCAAATTTGCTAGTGTGGTAAATTGTATTGATTGGTCTTTGAGTATGGAACCTGTCTTGCATTTATGGATAAGTGATACTGCTGTGTGACTATATTCTCCATACTTAAATCTTACTTCCTAGAGGATGGAAGGAGGCTTAGGAGACTCAAGAAAAGAATAAAACTTGCAAGGCTTAGGAAGTAAACACAATTTGTAAAGTTTGGGATATAAATGGATCATACAAGGTTTGCAAAGACACTACCCAAGTTTTTAAAAGCAGTATATGTTTGCCGGGAAGAGGACACTCTTTAGCCAGCAAAGTTTCCGGCAAGTTTTGCAGGGACCTACAGAAATGTAAGTATTATTAGTCCTCAACAACGCGGGTGATGCAACTATCTTTGAGTCACCTATACTCCTGTAAGCAGCTCCTCACCTATGAGACAGGCAAGCATAAAGATACCTTAGCACCTTGGGACTCCACTTAGCTTGTGCTATAAATTAACCTCTCAGAAGAATGCGTCTAGTACATGTTAACAACCTAGGACCCTTCAACTGAAGGTAAACCTGCTTTAAACAATGGAAAAAGTCAAAGTCACTCCCTGTAGTAACCTTTTTATTATGTCTCATTTTTCTCAAAGATATCCTAGAACACAGTCCAGGATGGGCCAATCCAGCCTAGACTGGTTTAGAGTGCATGTACAATAAGGGAAAACTGTGTTCTCCAAATTAACTTTTAGGGAGAATTCCCTATTTCTCACCTTATGCTTGTACATAATAGTTTTTAAATTGACAGACTGATATTCTAGAAAATAAGGCTTTCAAAATCAATCATATTTTGTTGATATCCAATGTCCATTTCAAAAGTTAGGCAAAGAGAACATATATATGCCTGGCTTTATGTTGGATTTCTAGGTATAACTGAATCATTATAGGTCTTGATAGGCTTTCTTTTTAAATATATATTTTATTGAGATTTTGTAATTTCATACAATAGTTCTTAATCAAATTTAGACCCCTTCCTGCATTTGTGCCTCCCCCACGCCCCCATCAGACCTCATGTATTCTGCCATACATGTTAAGTCCTATCCAGTCAAACATTTGTACTCAAGCATACTGTATAGCACTCATCAAAGAAGCTTCTTTTTGTAACAGATGGAAGCTACTGCAGAATTGCACAACTGGTTAGAATCAGAAAACATACATCTGAGATGGCCAATACTAGGACACACATCTACAACTAAAGCTCTTAGAACATAGCAGAACAAGGGGTAGAAGGAAAACTAATGCATACCTCAACTCTCACCAGTAAAGCTTCCTTAATAGGTTTTCTTATAAACTATCTTAAACAATGTAGAAACTGCACATGGTGGCACACACCTTTAATCCCAGCACTCAGGAGGCAGAGGCAGGTGGATCTTTGTGAGATTGAGGCTAGCGTGGTCCATAGAAAGTTCCAGGCCAGCTGGCTACAAAAAGATCCTCTCTCTCTCTCTTTCTCTCTCTCTCTCTCTCTCTCTCTCTCTCTCTCTCTCTCTCTCTCTCCTCTCCCTCTCCTTCCCTTTCTCTCTCATATCCAGAGTGCTGGGATTAAAGGTGTATGCCATCATGTCCAAATTCAAATCTTTATAAAAATAGATAATTGTAATAAGATACATCTAAACCACTTCAAAAAAGTTTTCCCTACAACGCATGATTGAAATAATTATTTCATAATTAAAAATGTACTGTGCAGAAAATACGATTATC
The DNA here is from genome assembly GCF_000622305.1 of Nannospalax galili. Classification (NCBI taxonomy): domain Eukaryota; kingdom Metazoa; phylum Chordata; class Mammalia; order Rodentia; family Spalacidae; genus Nannospalax; species Nannospalax galili. The sequence goes on along the minus strand of NW_008345609.1, from coordinate 777,012 downwards.
TCTAGTGAAAAAATGCCTTCAGTGAAGCATCTCTGCAAATTTCATTCAAAGACCATAGAAAGATAAACTGATGAAAGTAGTTCATGAGTGCTTTGAAACTGTGAGATAAGGTGAGAATGTTCTTGTCCTTTCCATTCCAAGGTTTACAAGTTAAATGTCTTACTCTTGTGATGTTACCAGTAATTGGTGTCTAGATTTATATATTCTTAATGTCTTATTCAATGAGTTAAAATGAAGGTGTACACAGATTGTAAAATAGCAAGGAAACTATTTAGAAGTGAAATGATGGTACAGATCAGCAAGAAAAACATTGTCAAGACAGCAGGCCACATGAGTGAGTGTGCAAGGATCCCACTATTGGTTAGGGTTTCCTTTTATGGGGTTTAGGAAGGGTGCTAGTAGTGAGGACTGGTTTCTATTTGAATTGGCAGATTTGAGTTAGATGTGCTTTTTTTCTAATGCCCACGTCCCTTCCTATGATGCATCTAATTTTAATCATAAGCATACCCAATTGTAAATAGGCATACGATGGTCAATATGGGTTTCCTCCAAAAGTTCACTTGTGACACAGTTTTCTCTATTGTACATGTACTCAAAACCAGCCTAGCCAAGTAGGTCCATCTCTGTTGATTTTGGAATGTGTTCCAGGTCATGTTTGAACAGCAATAGGGAGCTTTCAATGGGCTCCTAAGGGGGTGAATTATTTACATTGTTTAAAGAAAGCATACATGTATCCTGGTACAGGCTCTCTCCCAGATTGCCAACAAACTGGTGCATTGTTAGCAGTGGGGTGTCTACAGATGAAGTGCCTGGTTCCCAAGTGCCTTGTTAGAAGAGGACTTATATAGCACAAACCAACTGGAGTTCCAGGATTCCAAGCTATTTTTTATGCTTGTCAGCATCTGTAAGACTCATTGGTAAGGTCTTCTGGCTTCTAGAATAATGGTGACTACCTAGAACATTCATTTCCAGAAACGTGGAGATTTTTCTGACTCTATAATTTAGAGAGATGAATGGGAGCAAAATAGAATGAAGTATTTAATTCAAAGTAAAGGGGGACACACAGAATATGATTCTGAGGACATGTTACTGGGGAAAAGGAATGATCTTTCTGTCCTTGGGTGAAATGCATATGATTAGGATACCTCCTCAAGCAAAGGAAGCGTGAAGACCAGAGGAAAGTTAGGTAAGTTATTAATGAAGTGAATAAATAGTGAAAGAAAGAGCACCTTGCCCCGACAGCACACCAGGAAAGAACAAAGAAACAGCTTCCTATGTCTCTGGTAAACTGTAGTTTGATTATAATTAGTGCAAACACATCCAAAGAGAGGAAAGCCTTGGGCAGGAAGTCTGAGATCTACCTTGTCCAACGTACTCATATGCAGTATCACAATACTCTGGAGCTGCTATTGCCTTTACTGTGCTATCTCTGAAACTACCAGGCCAGGAGCACAGATGTTAATTTTTCCACATTATTTTATCACTGCTTATGGAACTGCTAGCAAAACAGGGAGCATATGCACCCAAGAATCAAGATTTGTGTTGTACCTAGAAAGAGAAAACAAATTTGCACATACTTTTTTTGAGTAAGCTTTTAACTTTGTGGTCAGTTACAAGCTGTTTGAGGATTTTTTAAATTATGTAGTTAAAAGCCAGCAAATGAAAGAAAGTCTCTTCTACCCTTTTTGGTCCCCTGACTCCCCACCTACCTTAGGATCACCAACTTTTCTATACTTTAATACATCCAGTACTTCCACAAACACACAAGCAGGCACAGTCACATGATCTTTTTTTTGTGTCAAATTTTTTAAAGTTAAATCTTTCCATTGAATTTAAAATAAAAAATAAAAAATAACACATAGTCTGCTTAAGAATGATAATTTTATTTCCATTATAATTATGGTGAACAAGAATATATCTCTACTGTTAAACCCAAGCTTCTGAGCTACGACTCCCAAATCTAGCTAATTTTCTCTATAATGATTTGCCTAGTGCTTCACATTCATGGGAAAACATGAAATGACATGTGGATTTACGGTTATCAAGAGCCATGTTCCTCAAGATATACCTTCACTCACTGAAAATCCCAAAACATTTGAGACAATGCTGTCAAGAGCAATATTGGTGCTATGCTGTGCTTATTAAAAGAGAATTCTTAAGTATTTTCTCCTTTAAAATATGACTACAGAAAAATACATTACTCAGGCTTCCTTCTATAATTCTGATGATTAATTATTTGTTATATCAATCTTTTATTTCCATTTCCTACTTTGATTAGCCAGACGTAATTATTATAAGGATTATGTGAATTAAGGCCTTTTTCTAAACCAACATTGCTAGGCTACTTACACAGAACACATCTAAGCACATAAAATTCTTCTTTGTAGTTTTTTTTTTCTTAAGAAAGATTTTCTTTCCACAGTTGATTTGGGGGATTTGGGTGTGATAAACCACCTCATTTCCTCTCAATTCCTTTCAAGGTGATGATTTGGAATTCAATTCCGAATCCACCTGTATTCCGGCCCACATATTGTAATATGCTCATTAATCAAGCTCTTGAAATTACACACAAGATAAATTACTTTCAGCTATTCAGAACATATTTTCTGATACTAGTTCAGTTAATTTGGTTTCTCATTTATAATTTCACCAAGTACAGGTATGTATAACAACTGTACTGAATAATTATTTGTTAATCATCTCATTTTGCCTGTTAAGGGTCTATGTCATTTCCTTGAGAGGCAAAATGAAATACACCTTAATTATTGAAGCCAGTAAAATGCCAGGCACAGTGTAAACATTCAGTAAACATAATACTTAATATATATCAATTAAGTGAATATTGAAAACTATTTGAGAAATCCATACTAATTTGAGCTTTCTTTACATTTCCATATGTTAAAAATATTTTTATTCACAATTCATGCTATGAAGTAATGAAAACATCTCATGCGGCAAGTCTGACAAGACAGAAGTTTGGATGAGCCCTCTAGAGCACCAAAATCATGTGGAAAATTAGCCTGATTTTGGCAACTCTCACTGAGATGTAGTCATCTAATTACTCCCTCATAAAAATCAGTCATATGGTTGTCTTATGCAAGGATTTCATAGCATTATCTTCATTACTGTACCATTTTTGCTAGAAACTAAAAGGACTTCACATCACTTTAGATCAGCAGCCTACTCACATACCATTTAACATGCCTGAAAAGTGTAGAGACAATGAGAATTATTTGAAATAATGTTCATTTTTCATGGAAGTTTCAACCCTGATGACAATATAAGATTTTTTTATTATATACATCTTGGTAATTAAGTACACATAGCATAGAGAAAATGTCATGTATTGGTGTAACTTATGGAATTGTTGCTACCTTAACCAGGTTATGTGTGGAGTCAAGTTTAGTGCTATCTATTGGGGTTGGAAAACTACTTCAAGGATAATGTTCAGCTGACTGCAGCACTGTAACATTTCCTGTCTTATATTTGCAGTTACAAACATAAACCTGGCCTTAACATAAAAGACAGAACACATGAAATCCAGTGTAAGGAGGCATTGTGAGACGGTGCCAATGGGGGAGGGGTAATAAAGAGGACTCAGATATTGTGTAGAAATGCACAAAAATTCAATAAAATATATTTTAGAAAAATAAAATAAATCCATAAAAGACCCATAAACCTAAGTACATTCATTTTTTTTCATTTTAATACTTCTGTGCTTATTGAACTTTTACTAAGTACAAGAGAGAGCTTTAGCTCTAGGAATAAATGACAAGTTAAATTACAAGTTATCTCTGAATTTTCTGAGAACTTAATAGAATGTAACTGTATTGTGGCAGGATATGTGCGCAAAGGCCCTGAAACATACAAAAAGGACATCTCACCTAGTAGTAGGCACAAGTAGCAGCAAAAGCCTGCCACAGGCTGTGATAGTAATTAAGATGACACGTGACGAATATGCTGTTTGGCAGGTGGACATATTTGGGAAGAGCCTCAAGAGAATAACATATAAATTATATCCATAATTTCTTATTAAATTTAGCTCCTTTGTGTTAGAAAAGATCAAAGATTTAGTAATGTGAATTTTTTGTGTGTGTGAATGTAAAGTTTCAATTTCATTCTCATGGGTTTCCTTTTTTCCTTTCAGTGCATTAACTATAATAAAGAATTTTAGTGAAATCAGCTTCACAGTTTCCCCTTTTTAGCTTTTTAAAAACAACACAAGTAATGTTGATTTTATTAATAATATTGGTTTCTAAACTCACTTTTTAACTCTTTACAAAATGGAATGTCTTAAGAACAAATGAGAACAAAAGATGTCTTAGTTGAATCATAGCAGCTATTTCTATTGCTCCTGATATTAATGTCCCCAGCCCCACCAGCTTTGATTGAGCAACAGCAACATTTCAGAACTGTTACATTCATCAGTTCTAATCATGTGATGCCTTTACTCATTAACTTTAAATTTTTTCTGTAGAATCAGAGACACAGATCTAGTAAGCAAAGGAGGCAGAGATATTTTGCCAATCATACAGGAGGAAATCTGTCTTGAGAAGCAGTAGTTTTCCAGAAAGTGTTGAGACAAAACAAAAGAAAACAAAGCAAAACAATAAATA
>NW_008345609.1:705952-772373 GCF_000622305.1 Nannospalax galili | reverse complement strand
AAAATAATAAACTGATCTTGTGAAATATAAGCCAAGAATTCTTACAGAAGTAAGGAATCTAGCAATAAAGTCTCAGCACGGGGCCAATTTGATGAGGTCTGATGAAGACAGGGAGTTACTGAATAAAGTTTCTTGATCATTTATTTCATTCATCCTTTCATTCAAATATTTTTATTTGTGATAGATATTGCTTGAATTCTATTTTATCAAGTAGGTAGGTGTTGGGTAGGGGTGTCCTCTGAACAAACAGTAACAGCTGAAGGTCTGAATCATAAAATACCCGGTAGACACATGGAGAGACAGTCATGCCCCCACACACCCAACGGAGTTAGCTTCAATTGCATATGAGGATGGGTCTAAGGATAGGCACAGACAAAGTGGGAGGCGGTGGGAAGTCTCCACCTTGGTGATGTCCTGGTGGCAGGGGATCTCAAAAGCTCAGCCGAGATGTAGGGCAAAGAGCCCGCTGTGTTCATGCATTTACAGCGCAGGGTCTGGGAGCCCATAAGGATGCAGTGTACCTCACAGAGGGTTTGGGAGCCCACAGAGCACCTGCACAGGCCTGCCAGGAGAGAATTTGGCATTACAGTACGAAAAAGACATAGTTCTTCCCTTCTCATACAAGTACAAAAGACAATCAAGAAAGATATGGTCCACACAGGGGCTAACAGCTGGAATATATGGAAAGCTGAAAAGTTTTACACCGAAAGAAGAATACTGCCAACCAATAATTTTATTGATTGAACAAATAAATATTTGGCAAAATTTAGATAAGCTAAATTCAATGTGGGGCAAGTAACATATATCTTTTCTGAGGAAATTCTTTATCACACAGTGTTTGATGATCTAGAAATTTACAGTAATGGAAACCTTAGCCTCCAGTTTCACACGAAACCTGTGGGAGGTGAGCTGGAGAAGAAAACTCAGCAAGAAAACTGGTACAATTTAGAGCAGCATTGAGTAGAAGGAGGATCACCATGTAAGATTATGACTTGTCTGTCTATTCCCTTCTGATGTGTGGGTCTGGCAGAAAGCAGAGCCACCAGCACAGTAAATTTGTGTTGAAATCTAATGACAGAAAATTCTAAAATCTGTTGCAAAGAGGTTTTCAGTCCTCAGCTCTTAAGGTTATATTTAGTTTCCTGAGTTTAGACTAGAAAGGGTATACAATTTGATAAATTGAACCTCATCAAGTTAAATACTTTTCTACTTCAATGCACACCACTAGGAAATTAAAAGACAATATACAGGCATGAAAAAATATTTGCAAATCACAAATTTGAAAAGGAAGTTGTATCAAAAACACAAAAATTGCTGAGTCTTATCTTCCAGTTTTGGGAGATATCAAGAACTCTGGAATAACCTGTGTCATTTTGGGGGTCTCTTGGACCACTCTGACCAACCACACAAAGGGAGGTCTCTCCTGTCTGGCACTTGTTCTTTTCCACACAACAACTAGATATGCATATGAACTAATGTTCAGGAAGGTAAGACTCTACAGCTGCAGATAAGACATACTTTGGACACAGAGCTTGGAACAATGGAGCAGGAACTGACCTGGAAGCCTTCTGCCTGAAGTTTAACTCCCACAGTTCTGGAGGAATCTATTCAAGTTGCTATGGGAGAAAGTGAATCAATGGTTCTGTACATATCTAAAGCCTAATAACCATAATGAGAAGCAGAGCAAACTATCTTTATTAGTGCAGTAGTGGCGACACTGTTATCTGGGGGTGGGGGTGTACAATCAATAGCTATTTAAATGAACCTAAAGTCCTCTCAGGGGGAGCGAACTCATGGGTGGCACTGTAAACACAGTCAAATACACATAACTGGAGATCCTTGAGAAAAACCTTATCTCTGTCATATGTCTAGACAAATGAAATTTCCTTCCACATGCTAAATATAAATTCTTATATTTACAGATAAGCATACCATACACCATTCACCAAAAAAAGCTTCCTTTTGCAACATATCGAGGCTACTGAAGAAAATCACACCTGGTTAGACACAGAGACTGTATCTCTGAGAGATATTCAGTCCTAGGTGATGTATCTACAGTGGATCTTCTGTAGAAAGAAAGTAGTGAATTCCTCAGCTCTCACCAGTGAAGCCTTCTTATACAACAAAAGGTCACAACTGGCCAAGTTTTACAGAATAAGAGACTGCAGAGTATATGTCCCTGGGTAGGACTCCTGTACCACACCTCTTCTACCCATGGCTCAGGGATCATTGCAGAAAGGGGTACAGAAAGATTGCAGGATTCAGGGTTGATCCAGGAACATAGGGAAGCAGAGGTTTTCAGACCACTAGAAGCTTGCACATGTGAACCTGTGGCAATGGTGGCATAGAGTCCACAGCCCATGCCAGTTCAATCAGACAAGGGCCCAGAGTAGAGCAAGGGAAATTGGTAGAGGGTCAGCTCTCATCTGGAAACTACTGGAGACAGATCACTGCTGGGTGAGGGAAAGTAGGCCATATCAACTACTTCTAGACAGGATGACTAGACTCCAGTGGATGGCTTTGCACTGAAGTTTATTTGGGTACAAATGCTTGACTGGATCAGACAGAAACTGTAGAAAGGGATACATGAGGTCTAGTGGGGTGGGGGCCATGAGTGGGGAAGGGTATCTAAATTTGATTAAGAACCGTTGTATTAAATGTACAAAAGCTCAATAAAAAATTTTAAAATGCTGTGGATTTAACTCAACTGGTAGAGCACTCCCAGGTTCAATCCTATGCACTGTGTATTTCATGTAGGTTTATCCATGTCAGGTAAGATTGGAAATGGTCTGAAAACAAGGATTCTCTCAGAAGCCAGAAAAAGGATAGCAGAAGAAAATAAATGAAGGAAAATCTTTAACAAAATGGAATCAGAGGTTGTGCAAGGTTTCTTTGATCTTCCTTGTTCTACACCATAATTGAGAACCTGAATTGTACTTGATCACAGAACTTAGTGATTAATGTGTTCTGGTTTCCCAGTCTTTCTTTTGGTGGTGTAACACTTTGCAGACATCCTGCTTCAACTGTATTATTGAATCAAAGGTATCTAAGCATGGATAACTTGTTTTTCAGTTAGAGTGATAATTCTCTGCCATCCCTGTAAAAATGTCTATGAAATTCTAAATAGAAAAATAATCTTAAACATTGTATAGCACCACACACACACACAAATAAAACCACACTACTTTGAGCATTCTTGAGAAAAGCAAACAAAAACCCCCAAACAAACAAAAAATCCCACAAAGCAAAGAAGATATTATATTGCCTGACATCAAAATATACTACAAAGCCATTCTAACCAAGGCATTATAGTATTCATATAAAATCAGACACATAGATAAATCAAACAGAACAGAGAGCTTAGAATAAACCCAGGTAAAATATACCCAGGTAAAAATATTTGATGAAGATGCTCAGAACAGATATTGAAAAAAATCCATTCTTCTCAGCTATCAGTCCTAGAAAAACTGGATATCCACACATGCAAGAACAAAACAGCACCAGTCTCTCAGCAGCTGTAGCAATCAACTCAAAATTCATTAGAAAACCAAACCAAAATAAAACAAAAACCTGGAATGCAAAAACTGAAGCCATATAATTAGTAGAAAAAACCAGGGAAATTCCAACATCATCCAGTATATCCAAAAGAAATGAAATCAGTGTATCAAAGAGATATCATCCTTCTTGTGTTGGTGACCGCACTATTCACAGTAGTTAAAGAATGGAACTAATCCAACTATTTATCAATATGTGAATGGTTAAAAATGTGTGAACATACAGAGTACAATACTATTCAGCCATAAAACTCTAAAATGCTGTCATTTACAATCTAGATAGACCTGGAGTCAATTATGTTAATTGAAATAAGCACAGAAAGTTATACACTTCATGATCGCATTTATATTGGAACCTTAGAAAGTTGATCTCATGGAAGTTAGTAGCAGACTGGGGATTTCCAGAGACTGAAGAAACTGGTGGCTATGGGAAAAATGGGGAAAGGCACCATGTTACTAACAAAAAATTTGTCAAGCTATTACACGTAGGATAACTAGGAATAGCAATGATCAACTATATATTTCAAAAAGAAAAAATCATATTGAGATTTTTTTCATAAAGGAGTGATTAGATTTTTGAGGATACTGATATGTTTACCTGATTTAAAAGTTATACATTGACTGTATCACATTGCTTGATTACTATGTACAACTTTTATTGTACATAGTTTTATGCATCACTCAAAAATAAATTTAAATCAAATAAAAACATTGACTATTGAAAATAGCAAGACTCCTCAAACATACTTGGTGTTCTAGTTTGGCCTCTGTCCTGTGATAAAGGACTCACCAGAAACAACTTGGGGAGGAAAGAGTTTATTAGGTTTACATATTCTCCTCACTGCTCAACACTGAGGGAAGCCAAGGTAGAAGCCTGGAGACAGGAGCTTGAAATTTTAGAGGAATGCTGCTTGTTGGTTTGCCTCCTCTGACCTGTTCAGGTCTACCTGCCTAGGAATGATACCACCCACAGTGAGCTGGACCCTCCTATATTAACCTGCAATCAAGAAAGTGTTCCACAGACAGGCCCACAAACCAGCTTATATGATGGAGGAAATTCCTCAACTGAGATGCCTTCTTCCCAGGTGTATCCAGTTTGTATCAAGTTGACAAAATCTAACCTACAGACTTGACTTTCAGATTAATGCAGTTCATGGAATCAAGTTGGTATTATCCTCTAGAGCATGAACTGTAAGTCTTGTTGCGAAGTACGCATAAAACAGAAGGGAATTTGTGTCTGCAACAAACTCATAATCAATTATAAGTGTTATTAACTAACTTTTGAAAATGTTATTCCACACATCCTCCAAGCTAACACCAGCTCTGTTTCTTCAATTGTTTAATGTAAATATAGACACATATGTGTGCATGTTGCATAATTCATACTGGATCCCTTGGAACTAGAGTTACAGATATTAACTTCCAAGTGAGTTCTAGAAATCAAACCCAGGTTCTTTGTAAGAGCAACCAGTGTTCTTAACTGCTGAGCCATCACTCCAGTCCAGAAAAAGGAAATGTTAAAGATAAAATTTCAAAGAAAAATATCATATTCAGTGAGGCCTCCTGCCTATGCCTAAGGTCAAGAACAGAGTGATGACATTAAAAAAAAAACCCTAAAATTTTATGTAATTAATTTTTATTTTAAAATGGCTTTCAATATTATTTTAGAATTACTTTCAATGAACAAAATCAAAATTTGGGAGTTGTTGAGCATGATCATTTTTTATTTAATTTTGTTATCATTTTTATATGCCTTATATCAAACAGTGATACTGTCTCATGCCTGTGATAGCAAACAGCATCACTTATTTCTTATAATTGGATTTGATTATGATAATGCCCTAGCAATTCAATGTAACCCGATACTAGTAATCATCAGAAATTATTTCTCCTAATGATCTCACACTGAAGTTTTCTCATCCAGTTTTGGTTAGTGTTCTAGATGAGGAACACAAAGGCAAAACAATTTTGGTTTCAAAAGTGCCACATGTGATTATGTAGATCTTAGGACAATGCACTTTATGTTAGCCTTAAAAACATATTCAGTATGTGGTTAGCAGAATTATATACGTAGCTGAAGGCTTGCTAAAAACTGAAATCCCACACTATCCAGCCTTTGCAGACTGCAGAGTGTGAACAAAGAGGTCCATAGACTAATATGACAAAATCTCATATTTGAAGAAGACGATCAACACTGTGAAGGAGCAAACACAAAAATGAAAACCTTATTTTCCAGCGTTGTAAGGGCAAGATAAATGTGTTCATTAAAGGCAAGTGGTATGGTTAGTGTAGGAAGAAGATGAGAGAGAGAGAGAGAGAGAGAGAGAGAGAGAGAGAGAGAGAGACTGTAACCAACGTTCTGAAAGCAAAGCACAACATTTAAAGGCAATACAGAGCTAATCATGTTCAGAGATTAATGTTAGAAAGTCTAATCCCTTTATATCTACCTCATTTAAACACCACAGAAACACTGACAACTAAATACGTTTATCCCATTTGCAAGGGAAGAATTAACACTCCCTGTGGAAATAACTTGCTCAAATGAAAACAGTTGGTAAATGGTGTATTGAGGCCCCATCTTGTCTGATGCCAGGGCTGCCAGCCATTCTCAGCCATATGGGCCTCTCGGGAGACGGAAGAAGGTCCAGGTGCAAGCAGCTGCAGCTCAGAGCAAATAGAAGGGAGGTAGAAATGGCACATAGAAGCAGATCCTCAAGGTCTTGAAAGTCATGTAGAGGAGTTCCTTTTTAATGGACTGTGGATTGAAAGGAAGCCATTGAAGCTTCTCAAATGCAGCATTGTTTTAGATACGTTGGTAAGGCAAAGGTTCTACAACTGAGCACTCTATCCATTCTTCACAGTGGTCCAGTTTTAGAAACAACATGCCCCGAGAGAGGTGACTAAGTTTAAGACTTCACTGCTCAAGCATGCATTGGGGAAACTCCAAAGAATAATGGACCAGGAAAGAAAAAATAAGGTAGAGAGAGAGAGAGAGAGAGAGAGAGAGAGAGAGAGAGAAAGAGAGATTAATTTCATCTCCACAGATACTGAGGCATCCGGAGTTTTGTGGTGGACAAGAATGAAACCTGAACAGGAAAATGTACATACACGGTAGATCCCTGGCCCTGTCACTTGACTCTGTTCTCTCAGCTCAGAGCCACTTGTTTTCCTTTTATCACCCCACCTCTCACCAAATTCTACTCCTTTTTTTAGACTGCATTCTTTGTGTTCTCTCTCATTTCCCCTCCCCTGGGCTACTGCATGCAACAACACCAGAGGCACAAGTCCCAGGATAATATACACAAATAGCATCTCTGATGCTTTGCAGGGTAGGCCCACCTAGCTTTGTGAGGAAGCCCTGCCTCTCCTGTACAGCGAAAGTCTGCTCATTTTACCTTTCATTCATCTTTATCTTTCACAAAATACTTGGCGTAATTATTTTCACTTACTCCTAGTCATCATCACATGTGCTGTATTGTACCGTGAAATCCTACTTAACAAGCAATTTTAAAATTTAAAATTATGTACTACCTCATATAGAGAGGTGATAGATTAAAATTAAGGGATCAGCCATTGAATAATCGTATTTAACAAAAAATGAAAATTTCACTAAAATTGCTTAGGATTTTACTTTTTTTTCAAATTAGCTAGGATTTTACTTCTTAAGTCATAAAGCATTGCCCATGCATGTGAAATCTACTTTTACCCTTCTTAGACTATACTTATACTCTAAGAATCTCTTGCATATTTATAGAACCCCGCTAACATGACACATTTATAAACCCCCATACAGGCTGAGTGGTCATTTCATTTCCTGAAAACACTGATATTTTAAAAACAACTTGGTCTCATATGGTTTCAGAAAGGTTAAACCTGCAGCCAGAAGACTGAGTAGAGCATGATTCTGGGTTCACTCTTCTTAATGGGTTGCAAACCAAAGCTGGTATTAGCCAGTTATTTTAAAGTATTCTCTCTTAAATATTTATTGAGCTTTGTAGATTTTAGCTATGTATTATATAATATAGTACAATTGTATATCACATTTATTTTCTAATGTTTTCTTTTTCATTCACTCTTAAAACAATTGAATAATTGGAGACATTTTTTATTATTTTGGAGTTAAAATAATTGAGAATCTAAGAGATTGGCTAAAAGTTTATCAATCCATAAGAGACAGGACAAACATATTATTCCATGAATTATGCTTTTATCTCTTCTTAAAGTTATACAGAAATAGTGACATTCTTGGAAAATATTCTTCTTTTAAAAGTAGTGTATGTTAACTGTACAAGGAAAGGCATGTCATTATGACATCTCCATATATGTGCATCATGTGCTTTGATCATATTATCTACCTCTGTTGTTTCAATCTCATCCCTTCTTTTTGTGTCAGGGAAATTTGAGAGTTCTTTTAATGAAACGACTTTCTTAGAGTAATTTGAAGATTCTTTGCTATTTCAATATTTTGATTTATTTTATGAACTAGTAAATAATATTTTGTTGTACAAAAAAGAATAGGGCCAAAATGACATTATAATACCAAATGTAATCTTTTAAAGTATATACGGTGAAGGTAGCTCTTATAAATTTCAACTCCATGTATACATATGTGTGAGTATATGAATATAAAATGTACAAACATACACATTTGCCATTGAAGAAACTGATGTTTATAATAACAATTACTTTGTTCTAAGTCCACAGATATTTAGGATCCAGATCTCTATATTATCCCATGTACCTCTTTCGTCTTCAATAACTTTCTATAATTAATTGATCAGATTAAACAAATTTAATTGATCCTGAGGGCAAAATGATGCAAATCTCTTATTTTTTAAATTTTATTATTTTTTATTTTATTTGTATGAGTATATTATCTGCATGCATATAAGTACACCCGTGTTGTGCTAAGTCCACAGAAGTAAGAAGAGGGCATTGTAAATCTCTTGGAACTGGAGTTATGGATGGTTGTTAGCTGCCGTATGGGTGCTGGACTCAAACCCAGATTCTCTGCAAGAGCAGTCAGTACTCTCAACAGCTGAACCATCTATCTCTCCAGCCCCAAATCTCTTCATTTACAAATGGTGACAACTGTGTTGTGAACTAAAGAGTGGAAAATTCAAGGTCTGCTCCAGGCCCCCACAGTCTTAGACGAGGGGCTAAATAGAACCATCTCAACAGACATATCAAACCAGAGCCCACAGAATGGTTCCCAGTAGGGATCAAATAAAAAACTCAGTTTCAAATCTTAACCATATACATAATACACAGTAAAACCCAACAGCATAGATTGTATAATATATTAATACAATATAGAAATAAATTTGACCCATACTATCCAAAGACCAAATAGTATGGCATAAGGAAAATTATCATTCCCACTGGAAACATAAGCTGATGCAACTTTGAGAATATTATTTCAATGTGTAGCAAAACACACAAGAATGGGGCTTAGTTATTGCAGTAGGTTCTTATATTTGGGGCACACAATCTAGAAGGGATGATAAAGGAGCGCGTTTCAGTAGTTCTGATGAAGCAGGACAAGTGTAGTGCCAAGCATCACTATGGGGTAAGGGAATGCGAAAATGAAGAAAGGGTTCTGGACAGATTTGAGGAAAACAGTATTATAAAATTGATCCAAACTGCCATTGTTGGATTGCAGATGCTTAAGTAGACCTTTAATTCATTGTCTTCTGATCTTAAGAGTAAAAGCAAAATTATTTTCCCATAAAATTTTGTTAAAAGGATCAGAATGTCCATAGGACAAACCATTAAGCATCACAATAGCAAGATCATTTAAGTGCTTTGCAGAGTTTATCAAAATCATTGACTAATTACTGAAATATTGGGTAAAAATGTTTTCTTTCAAGGAAGTATTTAAGCTAACTCATCCTGAAATTACAGGATACTACCTCAATCATAACAGCCTTAGTGTTTTTCTCCTAGTCTCACACTCATACTAAGGAATATCTTATGTAATGAAAAGTTTGAACATTGTTTGATGGAGCAATTGATTATTATTCAGGTGTTCTAGGTGCTAATCTATTAGGATTCAAATAAGTAGTGTGACTACATTGAGCCTGATTTCCCCATAATATTAATATAGCATCAGGTAATCATGAAACTTCCAGGATTTGGTGATCTTTCCAAGTGTCACTCAACTATGGTTTGGAAGCTGTCTTCTAAGAATAGGTCCTGTAATCACTATGTAAATCTTTTATCACAACTTATAAAGCTTTAAATTTTTAATTAGTTACTAAAACTGATAGACTATGAAACTGATTTGGGAGAACAGAAACAAGTGATTTATGGAAATTTACTTAAAATAAAATGGTGAAATCATGGTGTTTAAGATTATTACATTACAGGATCTTTGAATTTAAATCGCCTTTCTTTTTCAAGGTGATGAAAACATTTCATTATTTTAAATGCTATTTAAATAAATGTTAAAATGCATTTAGAGATCAACTGGATATTGTCAGTAGATTAACTCAAAAATCAATTCCCTTTAGTAACTTCAGGCTGAAAGGCTTTCTCTAAATGTCACAATAATATCTTTATTTCCACCAAAGCAACAAAAGCAGAATAATATGTGTATTAACTATTTATGCATGTCAAGTTTTGAAAACACCTCTTAAGATCAAGGACAACTCTGAAATTATATTTTTTTGCTTCTAAAGAAAAAGAAGAGATGTATTTGCTGTGTGAATTCAATCTTGGCCTCATTTGTTTTTACATCAAATACCTTCTAATCACTAAAAACATTAGTATGCTTATATATTATCGTTTAATTCACTTTGCCTCTGTTAGAACTTTAAACAAATAGATTCAAGATACTTCAGAAATCTCCCTCTACTGTGGAGTAGAGCAAAGTGCTCTTTATTGCATTGTGCTAGAAGGACTTTTTTTTGACAATTCAGTCTTTTTATATGCTTGAGTTTTTGTGCATTTCAAATGTTTTACAATTTTTTCTTGGTCTCTTTTTCTGTCTCTATATAATACTTATTTCTTTCATTTCACCTGTTTTTCTCTTCTTTCCTCCCAAAAGCAATTTCATTGCTGTTGGGATTTGCTTCTTTTGGGAATGAAAGGCCAGCAAAGATTCTCAGCCTGCATTCACTGAGTGCTACAAGCTACACATGACTTGTTTGGCCCTGTGGAAAAGGGTTGAAGGAGGGTGATCATTGGTATAGTCATAAAACGCAGAGCCATAAACTGAGGCAGGCTGTAACCAGTATCAGAAAGAGGTTGAAATAGTAAAATATAGATGGCTCTTATTGGCACATGTCACTTCATCATCCATAAATTTTAGAATTAAAAAGTTCTTTAAAAAATACTTATTCCTTGGCTGGAGAGATAGCTCAGTGTTTAAGAGCACTGGCTACTCGTGCAGAGAACCAGGGTTCAATTCCCAGTACTCACATGTCAGCTAGCAAACATATGTAACTCCAGTTCCAGGGAATCTGACACCCTCTTCTGACTGCTATGGGCACAACATGGGTACACTTACATACATGCAGCAATATACTCATACACGTAGAATGGAAATAATAAAATATTTTAAAAATTAATTTGATGTTTATGAATGCTTTCCCTGCAAGTATGTAAGTGTACCCATGCATGCAATGCCTTCAGAGGCCAATAGGGGACATGAGATCCCTTGGAACTGGGGTTATGGACAGTTGTTAGAAACCATGTGGGTGCTGGGAACCTAATCAGTGTCTTCTGGAAGACCATCCAGTGCTCTTAACCATTGAGTCATCTCTCTAGTCCATAAAGGAATAGTTTCTAAAACAAAACAAAACAAAGCAAAACAAACAAACAAACAAACAAACCCAAGCAAACACAAAGAAAAGCACAATGAAAAAAATCTTCCCTGAGTAAGGTTTGGCTCCTGATCCTAAAGTCTGATGTTTTCACACAAGAGTAAAGATGCAGTAAACCATTCCCTATTCCTAAAGATACTAGAAATCAAAATCCCAACTGATGGAAGAGAAGGAAAATCACAAGCAGAGACCAAGATTTCATGAGGTCTAGATGAGAAGACATTAAAATTGCCACCATTATCCTACACTGGAGATATTAGTTTTTGTATTAAAAATAAACAAGAAGACAAACGGGTCAGACAAATTATCCATAATTATATTTGGGGAAAAGAGGAATGGCAGTCACCTGGATAAGTTCTTTCATAGCAGAGACCAAAATGACACTGTCTTTGTAGTATCCCATGCAAGTATGCTTGCTTAGTCATTGACTTTGGTAAATACCATATTCACTGTGCAGAGGATGTAAAGTTGCTCAACTACTTAGCTGTGCCTTATTTGCACCGTTTAAGTTATTTTTAATTTTTCATATTGTTTCTTCCCACAACTTATTTTTTCAGGAAGGAGAGCAAAAGAATATTATGTTTAACATATGGTAGATTATTTTAGTTACAAATGGAGGTAAAAATCCTCACTGATAAACTTTATATGATTTTAACACATAAAATAGTGGGAAAGCCAGGGGCCACCTTTAGAAAAGCATAAGGTTGTGCTGGGCATGGTGGTTTATGCTCTTTTTGTATATGTATGTAATTTTAAAACATTTTTATTAAGCTTTTGTAAATTTCACATAATATAAGCGTTCTTAATGAGATTTAGAACTTGTCCCCTATCCATGCCCTCACACATTCCCCACCTGGAACCTCATGCTTTCTGCTATACATTTTAAGTCCCAGCCAGTTAAGCATTTGTAGCCAGATGTCTTTCAGTGCAAGTTCATTCAATGGAGTATAGTCAGCCTATCTAGAGGTCTTAAAGAAGTTCTACTCTCCCTCTTCCAGCAGTAATCAGTCTCCAAGAGTCTCTAATCCTAGCACTCAGGAGGCAGAGTCAGGCAGGTATACCTGAGTTGGAGGCTGGCCTACTCTACATAGAGAGTTCCGGGTTAGCTGGGGCTCAGGAAAACCCTGTCTTAAAAAAAAGAAAAGGGAAAGGAAATCATATCATACGATTCCAAATATAAGCAAGAAAATGTACAGAACTTCAGAGACATACAAAATAATGCTAATTGAGCACAAGGCAATGCCCCAGCACCATAATGGATATAAACAAAGCACTAAATAAACCCCAACAAGACAGCATGTGAGTCACAACATGAAAGGATGAAAAGAAAACACTGATGAGCTGTTTTATCACTTCTATAAAATGACATTAACCTCCTCAGTCACAATGTATATTTTACAATAATCTATAAGCTAAAGAAGTTGATGGGCATCTACTCCTGCACAGCTCACTGGAGAGTAGACTTAAAAAATTTTTTAAATTGAATTTTTGTGTATTTCATACAAAATGTCTCAATCAATCTTAATCTTTATACCCCTGTCCCCACCAGCACCCTCTTTAATTGAATTTTTGTGTATTTCATACAAAATGTCTCAATCAATCTTAATCTTCTTTATACCCCTGTCCCCACCAGCACCTTCCCATAGTCCCTCCCCCACTGGAACACATATAGTTTGTCATCCCTGTTAAGGCCTATTGTGTCAAGTTGTTGGTCCCTGACATTCCCTAGTGCAATATATCCACTGAGGCCTAGTCAGCCGACCTAGAGTCCCTTGTTTTAAGATCAGCTCTTCTTTACCTGTTGAACTTTTGTACATTTCATACATCAGTTCTTAAACAAATTTAGATGCCCGCCTCCCATCTACGCCCCACACATCCTCCCAGGACCTCATGCATTCTACCATACATGTTAAGTTCTGTCCTGTCAAACAATTGTGCCCAGGTGTCCTTCAGTGAAAGTTCACCCACTGGAGTCTATTCAGTCTATCTAGAGATAATAAGCAATGTTTATTCTCTTTCTCCCAGTAGTTATCAGTCTCCAAAAGTTCCCATGCTAGGGCTGGATCATTGCCCATTTTCTTTGCTCCACTATGTGCCCTTGTCTGACTGAGTTGGCATGGGTCTTGGCCTCAATGCCACCGTTGCTGCAAGTTCATATGCCCAAGCTTTTAGTGGCCTGAAAGCCACTGTTTCTCTAAGTTCATGGTCCACCCTGGCTCTTCCAATCTTTCTGCCCCCTCTTTAGCAATTTGCGCTGAGCTGTGGGTGAGTAAGATTTAATATAGGAGCCCTGCTGAGTAACACATTCTTTGCCATCTCTTATTCTCCAAAACTTAGCCAGCTGTGGTCTTCTGTGTGCATTGCACTCCGTTGTATAAGGAAGCTTTGCTGGTAAGAGTTGAGAGATGCACTAGTATTTTATCTAACCCCAATCTACTATGTTCCATGAACCTTGGGTATAGAGGCTCAGAAGTCTTGAAGAAATTCTGATTATTTGAGAAGTGACATTTTTCTTTTGACAGTCTGGGAGAATGAAGCATTTACGTACGTGGGAAAAAATACTTATGCCTTTGTCTTTGAGCATGTTCCCAGGACACTTTCTTATTGGTTTCTATTCCTTGTGATTTTTGTACAGCAAGACAGTAATCCTAGTGATGAATGTAGTCACATAGCCAACAGGGATCAGGGAACCATTCCCTACTCTTAAAGGGGAGACTGTGTTTCTCCTCTGTTTTTTGTGCCAGTGTTACCACTGACTTCTCTTGAAAGATCCTCTTTTTGTTGTGTCCTTTAGTTTATTTGTTTTACACAGGATCTCTCTGTGCCCCAGCTGGCCTGGAGCTTACTATGTAGATAAGGATGTCCTTAATCTCATAAAGATTTGCCTGCCTCTCAAGTATTTGGATTAAGAGAATGTGTCACCATTCCCAGCAAAGGCCCTCTTAACTGCTTCAGCTCACTTATTTTTAAAAGAAAAATTATTTTGGACAACATTATACATATATATAATGTATTGTGAGCATATCCACCCCAATGTCCCTCTTCTGTGCCCCCCAGATGCTCTCCAGTGTCCTCCAGAACATCTCCTTCTTATCTACATGCCCTTTTTATTTTTTTTAATATTTTATTTTTATTTTATGTGTATGCATGTATTGCCTGCATGTAGGTAAGTGGACCTGAGTTTTGTAATGCCCACGGAGGACAGAAGAAGCTGTCGGATCCCCTGGAACTGGAGTTACGGACAGTTGTTAGCTGCCATGTGGGTGTTGAGATTCAAACCTGGGTCTTCTTCAAGAACAGCCAGTGTTCTTATCTGCTGAGCCATATCTCCAGCCCCTAGCCCTTTTTAAAATAAATGCTTTTATTTTCTTTGATAGTTTCATACATTTGATCATATTCATCTCAACTCCTTCCTACCTTTCAAACACTATGTGCTCTTTTAAATAACCCATTGATTCCAAGCAGTCCTGCTAGCATACACATGGGTATGGGGGGTCATCCACCTAAGTATGAACAACCTACCAGAGGCCACATCCCCAAAGAAAAATGACTCTCTAACCCTCAGCAGCTATCAATTGCCAATAGCTCTTCAGCTAGGGTTGGGGCCTCAAGAACCCTTTCCTCATCTGCACTAGAATGTTAACACGCTTAATCTTGTGCAGGTAGCCATAGCTACTGTGAGTTCATGTGTGCACAGACCATGTCAAGTCCAGAAGACAGCATTTCACAGCACTTTGCCCCATCTTAAAGCACTCAGCTTAGAATTAAATTATGATTAGTTACTATGAACTTCTGCATCTGTCTCCCAAATGAAATGGATGGTTCCCTGATGCTCTGGTGTTCTGGGCCTACACGATTTTTCAATAAATCGTAATTTCCCCAATATATTGTTGGGAGGTTGTAAGATGAGGAAAAAGGAGAAGACAAATGAGAAATCATTTGAACAATTAAATAAAAAAATCAATATCAAAGGATAAACTAGGGACAAAGCTGCCCTTCAAAATGGGGAGGGAAATTCTCTTTTGAATTGCTTAGATTATTACATCCATCTAACACAAATGAAATATAATCTCAGTGTATAGTTCTGTGAAGCTTCGCTAAAAGAAAACTGAATGTTACTATTGGATGTATTCCAAGGCTTGGCATATGGTTGACTGTCTGCCACAAAAAATCATTTCCTATGGCTCCGAATTTACATAGACTGTTAATAAAAAACAAAACTCTCTACTTTTGTTTCTTTTCCTATTGCTGTGATAAAAATACCATGACAAATGCAATTTAAGGAGAGAAAAGGTTTATTATTGCTCACTGATCAAAGTATAGTCTATTATGTTTGTGAAGTCAAGGCAGCAAGAACCTGAAACAGCTGGTTATATCTCATCCACAGTCAGGAAGCAGAGGTAATGAATGCATAGGCTACTGCTAAGTTCACTTCTCCATTCAAGACAGTCCGGAATTCCTGTCCAGGGAACATTTTGTCTACAGTCAAGATGGGTGTTATTTAGCATCAGTTAACATAATGGAGATAATCTCCAACAGGCATGGCCAGAGACTTGCATCTGGATGATTCTATACTCTCTCATGTTTGCAATTAACACTACCACCATACTATCCTAATGTGAAAACAGTGAATGGTGTATTGATTTTGTTTTTCTCCTTTTTAAACTCATGTCTGTTTTCAAGTATTATTTTCTAAGACAATTCATTCCACCCACACTGAAATTTAATACAGATTGGCACAGACTTTCAGAGATAGACAACAGAGGTGCACCGTGCCTTTTAATTATGATATTTCAAAAGTACTTTATTATAAACCTCTTTGAAAGTCTAAAATTTTAGAAAGTAGAATTAGAATTTCAATATGCTTAGGACTTTTAGTCAGGAAGAAAACAATACTATTTAAAAAGCTGTAAAATGAAAGGATAAAGCATGATAAAATGTAACTGAGATATTCAACTCTCAGACAAAATTAGCAAACATGTGGCATTTCATACATATTCATAACTATAATGTAAGACTTTTCATAGGAATGAGAAAAAGGTTTATAAATGTTAATCAGGGTTCATAAAGTCTAAAACAGTACCCATAGTTATCTATTAGCAAAGAAGTGTTTGTCTGCAAATAAGGAGCTCACATTGGCTACAACTGGAGAAATAAATAGCACTTACATTGTGGTAATTATGTGCCACACCTTAAGAATCAATTATTGACTCTTCCTTTTCTTCCTTTCCTGTTTCCTCTATCCATTCTTCTGCCTCTCCCTCCTTCATTCTTTCACTGTTGTAGTCTCTCCTCCTTTCTACTCACCTCTCTCCTGATTACTTAATTATATTCATTCAACCTTATGAAAGTTTATGAACTATGTATCTTTAGGATCCAATTATATTGATAACAAATTAAGGTATTGGGAGGTTAAGTTATCAAAAAAAAGTGATGAAGCTGAGATTCAGTCTCCACACATGTTCTATGTCCCTTGCTATTGTTGTGTTTAAAATAGAAAAAAAAATTCTGTGATATTAGTCTTGCTTTATTACTATGGGCATGGAAAAATCAAAACACATGAAATCATGAAGCCTTAGTTTATCAATTTTATGGTTATCATACATGCACTTTGCAATGTAATTTGAGCCTTATCTGACTTATTTAAATATTTAACAAAAGTTTAGCTATTAGATGTTTAAAGATGTATTGTAAAGGGAAGTTATTTTTAAGACATTATTATTTAAGACTTTATTATTCATTAGACAATCAGCTATTTTGTGTGAAGCTCTGTGTGGAAGCCAAGAAAAAAATGAGTATAAAAGGCATTGTTTTTATCCATTAGAAATTAAGAGACACCTTGAGAAGGATAAGAACTGTTAAATTTAAACCATCATGTGTTATGCATAATGGAGACATTTTACAGAATCTATTGTTAGAATGTTACTAGATTCATGTTACTAACTTATTTTTATCAATTTATGAGATTGTAAGAACTAATGGACATTTCTATGGGAAATGTCAGTTTAATAACAAATCAAACAAAATCTTTGTTTGAAATGACACCTTAATTAATTAGCAAAATTGAACTATATTCCATGTGTGCATACACTAAGCATCCTATTATACATAATTAAAATATGTATTGTTATATGTCAATTGAAACAAAATAAATACAAAAACAGAATGAGACCTTGAACAGTGAAATAGATGAATGTTAAGCGCACAACTTTGGCCCACTCCAATTTAAAAAAGTGCAATATCTTACTGAGTTAATTCAGGGTGAAGGGGATAGGGGTTCCAGGTACATTGAGCTCTGGCTGACTAGGCAGTTGTGTTCATGAACTCACAGCAGCTATAGTTCCAAGTATAAAACCTGCACAAGTTCTAGTCAGTCAACACATCTTCTTGGAAAGAGAAGGGGCTCACAAGGTCCTAATTAACACTAGCTCAGGAACTATGGGAAGTTGAAGGCCACGGGAGTAAGGAGAGGCAGTTTTCTTCAGTGTGGCCCATGGTATGTTACACATGGTCCAGTGTATGCTGCCTTACCCCCTTATACAGAATGGCAGCATCATTGGACTCAGTGAGCTAAAAAAATCAAGAAAAGAGGAAGCCAAGATGGTGGGGAGGATCTTTGCCAAGCTATATATCTGATACAAAATTAATATACAGAATATACAAAGAACTCATAAAGAATCAAGAAAACTAATGACCTGATTAAAAAATGGGTTATAGATATGAACAGAGTTCTTGAAAGAAGAAATAAAAGTGGCTATGAAATATCTACAAAACTGTTAAAAATCCTTAGCAATCAGAAACATGCAAATTAAAACTAATTTTAGATTTCATCTTACTCAAGTCAGAATGGCTAATGTCATGAAAACAACTCAGAACAAATGCTGGCGAAGATGTAGGGAAAAGGGAAGCCTCATTCACTGCTAGTAGGATTGCAAACTGGCACAGTACTATGGAAATCAATGTAGAGAAATATAAAAACTTTGGAAGTAGAGCTACCATATGACCTAGATAATATAAACATATATTGTCTAACATTTTAAAGGTCATAATTTCACAGTCTAAATTCAGTTAAGACAAAGTGAGCATTATATAAATTGGTTTTAAAAATTATTACATTTACATGTATGTGTATGTACCTAACATGTATGCAGGTCAGAAGACAACCTATAGAGTCTGTCCTCTCCTTCCATCACATAAGGCCTGGAGACCAAGTTCAGGTCATCAAGTTTTATGGAAACATCTTTTACCTGCTGAGCCATCTTACCTGCCCATAACTCCCAATTTTTATTTTGTGTTTCCACAGGACATAATAAATACTCTTGGTAATTAAATTCAGAGAGTGGATTGGCTGTTTATGTGCATTCTGAGTTGGAGATATCAAATATTAAAGTAAAGGCAATTTTTCTTTCTTACTTTAGAATAATATAATGGCTCAAACATACATACACTTAGCAACTACAATTCACGTTCTTTCCAGTTAATGCCAGTGTTTGTTTCCACAACTGAAAAAGCCATTTTCCAAGCTTCAGTAACATATATTTTTAATTATATAATCATTGCAGATTTTACACAACCTGGAGTCTTTGCAGGGAGATAGTTACTAGAGTTTAGAAGCTTAGGTTTGTAATTGCTATAGCTGGCTGGCAGATAGAAATATAGTTTCTGAAACAGGATGGCTCACTTTACAATAGAGGAACATTTAGGGACAACAGTCTTTTTTAGTAACTTGCTTCTTAGTATTGCATGCTTTATATTATCTTATTATCTAATTTTAAAAATGTATTAAAAGTTCTATACTTCTTTTTATCTGAGATTCTATCAAAGGTGGGGGAGAAATAATATGATGAGTCCAGTGTAATAATCTCTGGAAATCTGAGCAAACTGAGGAGAGAATCAGAATGGGCACAAATTCAAAAAGTGCCCTCGCTCTGAAATGCTAATGAACATGCACTGTATGGACACCACTCTTACTATGCTATCAGTAGAGGTCAAATTACTGTCCTGGAAAGAACTTGAAAAACAAACTGACACGTTTTATAATCTATGATTTAAGTGACCTATTTCACTTCTAATGACACTGGTTACCTATTTGCACAATACGGAAAAAAAAATCTCTTTAATCTCAACACTCACTCTAACAGCAGCGTGTTCTATAGAGCAAGTGTCAGGCCGGCCTGAGATACAGGGAGACCTTGTGTCGAAAAGTAAACACCTAAGGAAAAACAAAAAGCTGGACTGATCATTGTTGTGCTTTGTAGGCATTACAGCTGAGTAGGACCATTGATTTGCTTTCTTCTTTGGCGGATTTCATAGTATCTTCTGATGCTGATGCTATAAGAGTTAGTCTTCGGGGAGGAGGCTGCCAAGTCAGAGTTCTGTGTCCAAAGTATACAGTGTCTTCTTTAGCAATAGGGCCTTAACTTCAAGTTCTGGGAGGCAATCAAGGGTTATGGCAATAGCCTGTATTATTTTGGGAGTTTCTTAGACAACCCTGACCAACAGCTCAATGGGAGGTTTCCCATGTCTGCTACTGACTGTGATTGATATTTGAAATATAGCCATTAGCTATTTACAAACACCCGTATTTATGTGTATATTTTTTAGTAGACTTCTTAAATACTATATTTCCTATTGTTTTCTTCTGCACCACTTAAGGATTATTTTGCACTTTTTCCTCTTTCCGTCTGTGATGGCTAATCCTGGGTGTCAACTTGATTAGGTCTTGGATTAATTGAAATGAAAGAGATCTTTTTGATTGGATCATATGAAGCTGGAAGACACACCATAAATGTGGGTGTTACCTTCTGATGGCAGCCGGTATAAAAGGCCAAGGCAGAGGAGAACGCCAGGCTTCTTGCGGCTTTATACACCCACTTCCGGAATGGCACCCTCCCATAGCCTCCCTCCCCCCACTAGAGCCCTTATACTCTGATATCCCTGCTACTGTCTGTTGTGTTGTTGGCACCTGTGATGGCTAATCCTGGCTGTCAACTTGACTGGATCTGCGATTAACTGAAATGAAAGAGATCTTGATTGGATCACCTGAAGCCGGAAGACACACCATAAATGTGGGTGTTACCTTCTGATGGCAGCCGGTATAAAAGGCCAAGGCAGAGGAGAACGCCAGGCTTCTTGCGGCTTGCCTTCTCTCTCACTGGTGAGTTCGTCTTGCTGCTGTAGACTGAAGACTAACAGATCTTTTGGAACTCATCAGAACCTTGGTGCCAGATTGGGACTACTGAGACATCCAGCCTTGTGGACTGACTACAGATTCTCAGCCTCTCCAGTGTGGTGCAGTCATTGTTGGACTACTCAGACTCTATCCTGTGAGCTAAGCTGATAAATCTCTATACATATATATTCATTCTACCGGTTCTGTTTCTTTTGAGAACCCTGACTAATACACTGTCCTTATATAGTCCTCCCTCATCCTCCTTCCCAGTTAAAGCAGCCCTCCATTTTTCTCATTTTCCCCTTGATAACATCTGTCTACTACTCTCCCCCTCTCTTGGGCTCCTTCATCCTCTTGCCCCTCTTAGTTACTTTCTGTTTTCCTGGTTCCCATGGTTGTATCAAGAATTGAAAAATTTGGAGCTAGGATCCACAAATTAGGAAGAACACATGTTGCTTATTTTTCTGAGTCTGGTTTATGTCATTTGGTGTAATAGTTTCTAATTCCATCCACTTACATACAAAAGTCATGATTTTGTTGTTCTTTACCACTAAATAGAACTACATAGTGTAAATGCTCCACATTTTTATTATCCATTCATTGGCTGAGGGGCATTTAGATTGTATCCCTTTCTTAGCTATTGTGAAAAGAGAAGCAACAAACATGGCTGAGAAAATATTTCTGTATTTGAGTCCTTTGGGTATGTACTAAAGAGTGGCATAGATGGATCATATGGTATATCTATTTTTAGGCTTTAAGTTCTTCACACTGATTTCGAGAGTGACTGTATCAGTTTGCAAACTCACCAGCACTTAATATTTTCCCCTTTACCCACATTCTCCCCAGCATTTGGTGTCATTTGTTTTCTAGATCTCAGCCATTTTGACTGGTGTAGGGTGAAATATTAAAGTAGTTTTAATTTGGACTTCCCCGAAGAAATGCAATACTAAATACTAAAGTGTTTAAACAGGTTTTAAGATGTTTCTTAGACATTTTAATATCTTCTTTTGGGAACTCTCACTTCAGATCTGTAGTCCATTTTTTAATGGGGTCACATATGTTCTTGTTTTTTTGTTTTTTAGTTCTTTATATATTATGGAAATTAATTCTCTACCAGACATGTATTGGCAAAATTCTTTCCCATTCTGTGGACTTCCACTTTACTGGAATGGATATTTCCTTTGTTGTACAGAACAAAGCTCTGTAGTTTAATGAGGTCCCATTTATCAAAAGTTGACCTTAATTCCTGAGCAAATTAAGTCTAATTTGGAAAGTCCTTATATCCTGTAAGGTACTGCCTATATTTTCTTCTAACAGTTTCAGCGTATCAGGTCTCACATTGAGGTCTTTGATTCATTTGGAGTTTATTTTTGTACAGGTTAATGCAACAGGTCTAATTTGCTTATTCTACCATTGGAGATACTGTTTTCCTGGCACCATTGTTAAAGATGCTGTCTTTCCTCAAGTGTGTATTCTTGGTACATTTGTCAAATACTAGCTAGCTGTAATTGCATGTCCTAATGTTTGGGTCTTCTATTTTGTTTGTTTCTTTGATCTTCATCTTCTTTCTTTTGTGTCAATACCATGCTGTTTTTATGGCTATAATTCTGTAATATAGTTTGAATTATGGTATAATAATTCCTCCAGTACTGTTCTTTGTGTTCAGGATTGCTTTGGTTTTCTGGGGTCTTTTGCAATTTCACATGATTTCTAGAATTTTTTTCTATTTCTTTGAAAAATGAGATGGGGATTTTGATTCTGTAAATTACCTTTGGTCTGATGGTCATTTTCACAACATTACTTTTACAATCCATAAGCATGGGAGGTCTTTCCACCATCTAGTGTGTTATTCAATCTCTTCAAAGACTTAAAGTTTTCATTGTAGAGATCTTTAACATCTTTGGTTAGGTTTTTTTCATGGATATTTTATTTTTGAGACTCTTGTGAATAGTGTTCCTATGATCTCTTTCTCTGATTGTTACTAATATTTAAAAGACTAGTGATTTTTAAAAACTGTGCATCTTGTCATTTTGTTGAAATGTTGATCATTTCTAGAAATTTCTGGTGAATTTCTTGGACTATCATATGTATAGTATCACATCACGTGCAAATAGGAATAATTTGATTTCTTCTTTACAATTAGTACCCCTTTAATTTTCTTATCATAAGATAAAGTTGATGTTTGTTCTATATGGTCTTTCTTAGAGAAACTCTCATAGGCTGCTGAGTAGAATCAATATTCTTTAGTTGTTCTGTGAAATATGCTATAGTATTCTGTAGATGCCTGTTCAGTACATTTGATATATAATATAATTTAATTCAGATCTTTCTCTGTTTATTATTTGTCCAGATGACTTGTCGTTAGGAGAAAATCAGGTACTAAAGTCACCTATTATTACTATGTTGGGCTTAATTTATGTCTTGAAGGACAGTAGTATTGTTTTTACTGAAATTGGGTGTACCAGAATTTGATAAATGTATGTTTATGATTGTAATTCTTTTCCGGTTGAATTGTGCCCTTGATCAGAATGAATGAATGACCTTCTTTATCTCTTTAGATCAATTTTAATTTGAAATCTATTTTATCTGATATTAGGGTAACAATGCCTGCTTGTTTATTCATGGCATTTACTTGGGATATTTTATGTCATCCTTTCATTCTCTGTGATACCTGCTTTGAATATTTTTGTATGGCTGGTTTGCTGGACATGAATTCTTTCAACCTATTTATAACATGGAGGATTTTCCTTTCTCTTTCTACTGTGATAAACAGTCTTGCTCGGCTAAGGAGTTTGGGTGGCATCTGTGGTTATTTAGAACATGGAATCCCTTGCTCCATGCTCTTCTGGCTTTTAAATTTTACATTGAAACATAAGTGCCATTCTTTTTAGTTGAATTTTTGTGAATTTCACACAATTAATTTTGATCATATTTAGTATTCCTCCCCTATCCACATTCCTCTTTCATCCACTGGATTCCATGTACTCTGCCCTATATATTAAGTCCTTTTGGATCAAGTTTGTTTCCCAAAATGTCCTTCAGTGTGCATTCATCCACTGTAGCCTGGTTATACTATCCAGCATCATGCCTTGAAAACTGACTCTCCTTGCCACAGTTGCCAGTTTTCAGTCATCAACAGTTCTTCAGCTAAGGTTGGGACGCTTGCCTCTTACCTCACTTCTAAGCTGGGATTTTGTCTGGCTTGAGATTGTATGAGTATGTGGGTAATGGTACTATTGCTGTAAATTTGAATGTGTAACTTCCTAGCATTCTGGAAAACTGTTTCCTTGTGTTTATCAGCCACCTGTGGTTCTTACAATCTTTCTGTCCGTTCTTCCGTAAAGGTCTCTGAACCTTGGGTGGCAGAGCTTCGATATCCTCTTTAAGGATGAGCACTCTACAGTCTCTTATTCTCTGTACTTTTGCCAGTTGTGGCTTTCTGGGTTAATCACCACCTGTTGCATAAAGAAGCATTGCTTCTGAAAGTTGACAGGTGCATTAATATTCTCCCTGTCTCAGTTTCCCTCTGTTTCCTGAATCTCAGTTGTAGACATTGCATTGTAGTTGTGTCACTCAGGGCTGGGCCCCTCACAAACATTTATTCTCTGTGTTTAGCCTGTTGTGAAACTTTTTTTTTTTGAAATACACAGTTTCACACAGAAAAATTCATTTTTAATATAATTGACACTAAGATGCACACGCCTTTCTAATCTCTACATATCTGATTATTACTATCCACTGTCTGTTACTTTCTGAGCTCCTTGGCATCTGAGCATGGATATAAAATCATCAGGTAGATTTCAATGGTAATGTTTTTCATATCTACTAATTAATAAGGAGCAAATTTTTATGCTTTGAAGAATTATTATTATTTTTGTGAAACTTTTTAATAACATCCATCTGATACAAAATAACCTTTTTATGATGAGTAGTGAGACGTACACTTGTCTGTAAGAATATAAATTTAAAATACAGAAAGAAATTATGTTTGTCTAGAGATGTCACAATGTGACGCCGACGTTCCTCTGACCCTATGAGGACAAGCCATAGTCTCACCTCCTTACCATGCTCTGTGGAAGGAGTCAAGCCCATCAATTGACCTTAGCTGCATGAAGAGGAGGGACTATGGATATATAAGCCAGTCTCTCCCCATTTTGTGTCACTGTCGAGAAGCCACAGAATTTATGTTTGGGTATGGACTTTCAAGCACAGCCATTAATGGGGGTGGCACTCTTCTGCAAGTAAACCAGCACCCCAAGCTCAGATAGCAACTCAAATAAACTCATTAAGATTTTCCAAACTGTGGTTTGGAGAATTCTTGCCTAAGCTTGTTGGAAGGACAGTGGGAGGAGGGAATCGGATACCAATGTGCCTCCTAGCAGTGAATTTGACTTTACACACAAAAATATGTTTTTCTCCAGGATCATTGAACTCTCCAGCCTTGTGTATTTTGTTGTTTACAGACCCTCACATGAGTTTTTCCCATTGAGGGGACCCTAAATCCAATTAGACAGCTGTTAGTTAACTCCAAGATAAAAGTAATATTACTGCACCAATAAAGATTATTTGCTGGGCTGGTCATTGTTGTGGTTCATAGACTTTACAATTGGACAGAATCATTAATTAGTTTTCTCCCTTGGCATAGTCTCTTCTGATACTATGTAACCTAGTCTTCAGGAAGGAGGCTTCCAAGTCAGGTCCAACTTGATTGTTCTAAGTCCCATGTCTGAAATATGTCCTTTCTTTAGCACTAGGATCTTATCTTTAAGTTCTGAAAGTCAATCAAGAATCAAGTGATATGGCAATAGTCTTTCTTATTTTGGGAGTCTCTTGGGCTACCAACTACTTGAAGAGTTTTTTTTTTTTTTCTCCTGACCTGGCACTGATTATTGTTGCTGCTGTTGTTCTTGTTATATAGTCTATACTCATGTATACTCATGCATTTGAATATATTGTATGTGTATTTTTCAGTATGCTTTTGAACTAATAAATTTCCTTCTGGGTTTTCATACCATTTAAGCACTATTTATCTCTCCTCTTTCCCCTCCGCATAGTCCCAATTAAAGTATTCACTCACTCCCCTTTACCTTCAGCTTCTATTTTAGCAGATTTTCCTTTACCTGTACTCATTTTTTTCTTGAAGCTTTTAGTATCCCCTCTTTGTTCTGCATGTTTAGTGTTTTGTTATAATATAATGGGGAGTTTCTTTTCTAGCTCTATTTGGTGTTCTGTGTGCTTTTTTTTTTTTCAGATATACGTATTTTCGATTGATTTGTTATGTATTTTATGCAGAACATTCCAATCAATCTTAATCACCTTTATCACCCCTCCCCACCCTACTGTAGCCCCCACACACTGAAATTCATATATTCTGTCATTTGTCTTAAGGTCTATTGTGTCAAGGTAGTGACCCCAGACATCCTTCAGTGCAAGTTCATCTACTGAGGTCTAGTTTGCCTATCCAGAGTTTCACGCTTTAGGAAGATCAGCTCTTCCTCACTCAGAAGTAATCAGTTGCCAATATTTCTTCAGCTAAGATTTGGGTCTGCTGTCCATTTCCCTAGTTCTATGCTGGGTTTTTGTCTGTTGGAGTTTGCATGGGTCCTGGGCAGGCTGACACTATTGCCGTAGGTTTGTTAGAGCAGGGACCCAGGAGCTTGTAGGAATCTATTTCCATATGGTCATGCACCTCCTTCCTGGCTCTTACAGTCTTTTTGCCTCCTTTTCTGCAATGGTCCTGAGTGCTGGGTGCTGTAGTTTAATATAGGAATCCTCTCCAAGAATGAGCATTCTGCAGATTCTTATTCTCTTCATTGTCCATTTGTAAACTTTTTCATTCCTGGCCCTTTGTTCCATAATGAGGAGGCTTCATTAATGAAAATTGAGGAAGTCATTATTATCTTCTTTACCCCTTGTTCTATGTTCCGTGAACCTTAGGAGGTATAAAGGTTGTATTTTAGATGTGCAACTTAGATTTAAGCAATTCACAGACAATGTCTGTGTGTGAACAGTTGTGGTACTCTAATAGTACCTGTCTGGTGCAAAAGAAGCTTCTTTGATGAGTGATAATTGCAGTATTGTCTGTAATATAAGGATACATAGTAAGAAATTATATTAGACTAAGGTTGTGTCAGTTTTGGGGGTTTCTTTAGGATCTAGGACCACTCTAGTCTTGTGTATTTGGCTATATTTACAGTACCAAACATGAGTTTCCTCCAATTGAGTGCTTCTTATAATTGTATATCTTTCCTTAATTTATGGAAGTTTTCTTCTATAATCCTAAGATTCAATCAATACCTGAGATTTTTCTCTTTCCTCTATGCCTATAATTTTTAGATGTGGTCTTTTCATAGTGTCCACTGCTCCTGTACATTCCATTCTTGTGTTTTTATTTTTCTCATATTTTTTGCTTGAGTGGTCCAACACTCCATCATTATCATCAAGTCTTTATATTCTCTTTTCCATTTGATTCAGTCTTTTGATAAGACTTTCTCCTGTCTTTACTAATTGACTTAATAGTTTTTATATTTCATCTCCATCTTACCTTGTGTTTTCTTCAATATTTATATCTTTTTCATAAACTCACTTTCCTAAGCATGAATTTTATTTGTCATTTCACTCAACAGCGTATTCATGTTTTCTTACGCTTCAGTCAGGAGTTTATTTTTAGCATCTGTTTGTTCCCTTTTTTTCAGTTTATTCAATCACTTTTATGGTTTTTATTTTAAATTTATTTCATTGAGTTTTTGTGTATTTCGCATAATAGATCCTATCAAATTAGACCCTCTGTGCCTTATTCACATCCCTCGCTGAATTTCATGTGTTCTGTCATATATATTAAGTCTTATTTGGTCAAGCATTTCTATCCAGATGTCCTTTGGTGTAAATACATCCACTGGAGTCTAGTCAGCCTATCCAGAGCCACTACCTTAAAGAAGATCTACTCTCCTTCACTCCTCAATAATCAGCTGTCAATGGTTTCTTGATTAGGTTGTGGCCTGCTGCCCATTTCCCCAGTTCTATGTTGTGTTTTTGCCTAATTGAGTCAGAAAGGATCTTGTACATGTTGTCCATTGTTGTAAGTTTATACAAGAACATTCCCAGAAGCCTGAAAGCCTCTATTTTCTTATGTTCATGTATCAACCCTGGCTCTCACAATCTTTCTGAGCCCTCTGAGTATGACTTGAGTTGTTTGTTTCTGCATTTTTTAAAGTCCTGAAATTCCTGATCATGTTTATAATTGTTCTTTTAAATTCTGTGTCCTGGGGTCCCTTTGGGTATTTCCCATTGTAGAACATTTCTATAAGACTGGTGAGATTCAGTGGAAACACATTATCTTGGATTTTCATATTATTTATGTTCTTGTGTTAGCCTACCTTTGTTAAGTAGAAGTTTGATCCTGTTTTTATTGCTGTCATAGTTTGGTTGAATTCTGATCCAGTATGAAGAGTTAGCTGCTTTGCCCTTTAGGTTTCCATTTTTTGTTTTATTGGGGGGATGGAATGATACCAGTCTGGTCTGGCGTTTCAGTTGGTCAATCACAACTAGAACTGTGAGTGTGCATATTGGTAAGTAGTGAGTGGGCTCCAACTAGTTCACTAAAGTTGTGCAGAGAGAAAGAGCAGTGGGTTCTCCTTCCAGTCCCAGAGAGGAAAAATTGATGAAGGATAAGGCAGGTTCTTACAAAAACATTTTCTTGCCTCTACATGGAGAACATGTGAACATATTTTTTTTCCTAGTTCGTATTTCTTTAAATTTTTAATAAATATTTATGTGCATGTATGTTATGCCTGCATGTAGATAATTGCACCAGTGTCTTGCAATACTCATGGAGGACAACAGAGGGCATCAGATCCCCTAGACTTGGAATTACAGTTGTTAGCTGTCATGTGGGTGCTAGGATTTGAACCTGGGTCTTCTTAAAGAATAGCCAGTGCTCTTAACCTCTCAGCCATCTCTGCATCTCTCCAGCTCATTCTTTCAATATAGTACAGAAAGTCCTTGTACTACATGACTGCTTGATCCAATGAGGACAAATGTTAACTATCATACTTTAATTAATAGTACTAGTTACCCACCAACACAACCATCCATTCCCTAGCATGATTTTACCTTTTTATAGTTAAATAAACTGCAAATTCTGCTGTTAGTTCACTGATCACTACCAAAATACCATGCACACATCAGAATCAGTGACAAGTCACATGACTTCTTTCAAGATATCTTTATGATTAGTCACGGAATATTGGTTCGTTTATATGACCACACACAGCAAAGGTTGAAGTTGTGTTACCTGAGACTCACATCGACCAACCCATATGAGACTTAATAAAAGTGGCTAATTCAAAGATAAACTGGCCAACAAACATAGTTATCAAGGCTGGAGAAATAATTTTGATGGGGGAGCAGCATGTGGATATGATCAAAGCACAATATAAATGTTTGAAAAGCAAGACTAGCCAACAAAGACATGATTGCTGCATGGAAACATTAATTGTAGAAGTGAAATTAAAATATACATAAAAAAATACTTTATAGCATTTTCTAATAGTTCCCACATATCTGTCCTTTAATCCAATTCAAGTAGCATATTTCCATCAGATTTGTATCATTAAAATATACTATTATATACAGCATTTTTCAAATGAGAGCTATTTGTGCTCAGTATTAGTATTATAACGTGGATGTCTACCTTCACAAAGCTGTCTTATTTTTTTATCACCAGATAAATTGTTTGAGAGAATGCTAGAAAATTAAAGTAAGAGATATTTGAATGAAATAGAAAAAAATGGGTAATTAAGGTGGCATTTAACATTCATTTTGAAAATTTAATTTATGATGTGAATGCTTTTTTTCTACATATCTTTTTACAAATAATATTTTTTTATTTTTGAAAGTTTCATACATTTATACATTATCCACCACTATTATCTCCTTCAAACTACAGTTTTTGTTTTTGTTTTGGAGTGTTGTTTGTATGTTTGTTTGTTTTCTGAGACATCTCGCTGATATCCCACATGGCCTAGAACTCACTAGGTAAACCAGGGCAGCCTTGCTATCACAAATGTCTGCCTGCCTTTGCCTACCAGGTGTTGTAATCAAAGGTGTGCCCCACCACATTCCAGTCATTCTAGGGGATTTTAAAAAGCCATTCTTTCAGTCTTTAAAATCATTTCTTATTAACAGTTTGTATTTGGGTGATTTTTAGGTGTCTTTATTAAAAGCATGAATGTTACTTTATGAAATTTGGTGTGAGGAGTTGGTGAAGGTTATCATTGCAAGTATGTAGGGTCCACACATCTATGTAACTCTTGTGCATGCAACTACTTAACTTTTATTATTTAATAATAAACACATACTATTTATCAGTCAATGTGGTATCTGAATTAAACTTATCTCAAAGTTAACTGTTGTTTAAAATGCCTTTTCTTAGTGTGGCACAGTGTTTCACCTCTACAATTATAGCACTTGAGACAATAAGGCAGAAAGATTGGAAGTTTGAGACCAGTGTGGGCTGCTAAGCAAATTCAAACCAGATTGAGCTATATAATAAGACCTTCTCAAAAATAAATAAATGGATACCTGTTTTCTAAAGACCGTAATTGTTTTATTATTCTTTTTTTGGCTTCAATTCTATATATTTGGTATTGTAATGAAAAGCTTTGTATAGACTGGAGAACTTAGAAATGGAGTAAATGTCAAATTCACATTACAGCAACATCAACAAATGTCACAGTATCACTGGAGCTGATAGTACAGTTTTGTCAGTTACTAATACTAAAAATTATAGTAGACATATAGAACTGTGAATTTACATTCTAAAATACATTCTAAATAGTTTAAAATTGTTTTATTTGTGTGTGTGTGTGTGTGTGTGTGTGTGTCTCTGTGTGTGCATGTGTATGTTTACATTTGCCATGTGCCAGGAGAGCACATCAGATCCCAGGGAGTTGGAGTTACAGAGTTGCCTGACTCAGTGCTGGGAACTGAACTCAGATCCTCTGCAAAAGCAGTAAGTACTTTTAACCATGTATTCATCTCTCCAGCCCCTCTTAATTATTCTTGATATGATGTTGTGCTTTCCACTGTGGGCTTGTAAAACTGTACTATGAATCCATAATTTTCCCTTTGGAAAACTTCATTCTGCTCTCACTTCCTTCAACAAAATACATTTTAAGTTTTGCTTTGAATACAATTCTATATTTACTGATTTACAGTATTGTTGTTGGCATGTTTCTTTTTAAAAATCCTTGAGATTGACATATTCCCTGGATGAAAATATTCTGTGTTTCTGCTAGTCTATGAGACTGTGCTCTTAGACTGCTGCTGGATTTGTTTGTAATTTTTTCATATCCATCCATCTTGACTCAGTTCCTTTTCTTCAATTATTAACTCTAAAGTATTTGAGCATAAAATTTTGACTCACTTTGCCCTCTGTTCTATATTATTGTGTTGTTGTGATAAAATACCCTGGCACAAAGCAATTTAGGGATAAAGTATTTATTTTAGTTCACAATTCCAGGTTAGAGTTATTCACAGGAGGAAAGTCAAGGCTGTCAGAGTTTGAAAGAGGTACTCACATTACATCCAACATGAAAAAAATGAATGCTACTGCTCAGCTTTCCTCCTTATACACCACAGGACACATGCTCAGGGAATAGGGTCACCTACAATGGGTTGGATATTTCCTGATAAATTAATTAAGAAAATCTCCACATACATTACCACAGCTGAACCTGACCTAGACAAACTCTCACTGAGACTGTGGTGACTCCAGACTGCATTGACTAGCAGAATCAACCATCACAATATCTAAAATGTTGATATTTTACTTCAGTGCATGTGAATGAATGGAATAGAGAAGATATACTGATAAATCTTTTGGCTTGGTGTGTTAAGTACTACTGCCAGAAATAAACAATGCATTGTTCAGAATAGCAAAACTAATTCCTCCATAAAGCTTTAAATATTCCTTAAGAACTTAAATTTTGTATATGGGTAAATTTCTGGGCATTTACACACAAAAATACATACACATACATACCACACATACATAAAATGCATGAGAAGGAATAACTCTTTATGCTTTTAGAAAACAAAAATTCATAATTTTTAATTAAATTACAGCAAGTGTTGCTCAGCAACAGGGAAATGTGTTGTTAGGTAATTTCATAACTGTGGAAACAAGAGTTCCGTTACTCAAAATAACATGATAATAACAATTTTTCAGAACTTTTCATAACACTTAAATATAAATTTATGTTAGGAACACTTAAAGGTTGTGAAAGAAACAAAAAAAATTACAGAGACAAGCTTCTTATTTGAGATTGACCTCTTATTTGAGAGCTCTCTGCAAATTGGTCAGGGAGCTGCTGGAAGGCAGCCTCCATGAGATGTTAATCATACTGGTGTGGCCTTTTTGGTGATGCAGATTCCTTGGAGTCATTCATGTGCCTATAAATAATCCCTCACCCATGTTTTTAATAAATGACCTCAATAAACTCAATGTTTCACTAAACTTGAGAAGAATCACTCTTTTGGTATGTTGTCCATGCACTAGACATTTTCCTGGAGTGAATATACATTTGTTCGTATCTTTCAGGAAGATCACACAATGCAATTAATATTTATTACAGGGACTGACAGACTCAAAGATGAATTATAAAGGAAGCATTGCATGGGTGTTGAGACTTGCAACCAAGGCTGATCCATGTCATGGTTCAGTATACACTGAATCAGTCTTGATGTATTTCTATATCTCCGTGTAGTATGTGGATGGTGCCACCCCTAAAAAAGTACTGACAGTGAGCTTCTGAACAGCTTTAAAATCTCAGCAAAATTTCATGAAAGATACAGATGATAAAACATTAAAAATTAAAAAAAGAATATGCTGGAATGTGGCGATAGATAATTATCCTCT
Source organism: Nannospalax galili (assembly GCF_000622305.1). Classification (NCBI taxonomy): domain Eukaryota; kingdom Metazoa; phylum Chordata; class Mammalia; order Rodentia; family Spalacidae; genus Nannospalax; species Nannospalax galili. The sequence goes on along the minus strand of NW_008345609.1, from coordinate 739,901 downwards.
AGAATTTTCATTTTACATTTCTTTCCTGAACGTATACTGGATATTGTTCTCCTAGCCTGGCACTCTCCTATAGACAGGTGTGGCTAATAGAAAAGCAGAGGTCACACTACTAGTGAAGATCTTGTCAAAACCAGAGAGCCTGTTAGAGCAGAAAGCATGAAAGGAAAGTATTTAGTCTTCTGTCCCTTCTGGCCTAAGCAGGGTGAGTATGAAGGGCTGTAACCACTGACTGCCAGTGACGGAACGATACATAGTGACTACACACCCAAAGCAGCATTCTTGGGTGAGAAGTGTTGGCTAACTCATGGGGATTAAAGCGGGCCATGGGGCATGGAGTACCTTGTCCGTGCCATTGTAACAATGTTGCTTTTCTGATGAGACATAAAGGAGTGGTTATTTCCATGTTATATTCAAACTTTTTTAAATACTTAGTAGATCCTTAGTCACATAATATTAATTCACATTTTTTTGAGGAGACAGCAGAAGATCTTCAGAGAAACTAGCTTTTATAAAAAAAAAGGTTTCACTATATGATAATCTTTGAAACCTTGCATATTTGAATAAGAATCTGAAGAACAGTATAGATTGCAGTTAAATAGTTGTAATGAAGGTATCCTGCATGTGTGGAAAAGGATACTCTCGGGAGCCATAAAGTATTTTATGAAAATCTCTGTACTAAGGATGTTGGCTAGACAGGTACCTGATAACCCATAAGCCGTAAGGCTATTGAGATTCCTCTTGGTTGCAAACTACAAATAGATAGCAAAACCTTATTGCTGAATATACTATACTTTGTCTGCAGGATATGGATAAATCAGGCTGGATCTAATCTGGAAAGCCCTTCCCTGGTCTTCAGTTTTTGTAGTGCTAACACCAACAACCTTGCTTGGTTATGCACTTTGAATGCTATAGCACTAAAATTCCAAGCAAGATGTACCCACTAGTAGAACAGTGACATAATCTCTTGGTAAAACCAACTTCCTTTTGATTGGATTTATCGCCCATTCCACAAAGGGGACTCAGATGATATGCTAAGCCTGGGCAAAATCCTGTTTCTTGGGAGGTCATAAGCAGTGGTGGAGAAGTAATTGCTACTGTTTTATGAAATGGATGTGCTGTTCCTGTGCAATCACCTTCTAAATATTTGTAACTATTCATAAGGCCAATCTCCAGTGATATAAAAGAAGGAAATGGTTGCTGGGGGACATACCTTTTGATAGGTATTGCCCGCAAATTTGGCAGGGAGTTCATGTAGCTTTCATGAATCACCATCAATTCAGAATGGGCTTTTTGGTGACACAGGCCCTTTTGGGTCACCCATGTTCTTGTAATTCCTCATCCATGCACTTGTAAGTAAACTTAGTAACTCATTGATCCACTAAGCTATACTTGGGTAAAATAATTTCTTTTTCCTTTTTTTTTTTGTCACCAGCACCCTCTCTGTAAGGAATCAACATCTTTTCATGTCTTTGCAGGAAAAGCCATACAACATTATCAGAATCCACTTTCTGTATAAAATTATAATAAAACATTTTATCTACAACTTGTACAAAGTCACAGAACTAAATAGTATTAGATATTAGGCTTAATCCAAAGCTACTTAATCTTGTATCTGAGTTACCCTACTATATACTCTATAACCACTAACTGGGTCTAACAAATTTTTACACTTTTTGTGTGCTTATGTCTATAAAAACATGTGTCTCTATGGGTGCATATATAGAAAAATAGGTTAGATAGAAGGTAGATAGATGATAGATAGATAGATAGATGATAGATAGATAGATAGATAGATAGATAGATAGATAGATAGAAAGATAGATAGATAAGAAAATCACACAATGTATAAAATCTAATTTCTAGGTAGTGAAAATCAGTTTATAATTTATTTTATGCCATTTTTGATTTTTTGGTCTTTCCAAAATTTCTAATATAAACACACAGATTTTTGTTCATCAATCAAAAAATATATATTTGAAAATGTAAAGTTTATGAGTATAAATGTTCATGTCAAATTGCCTATATAATCTAAATTCTCATTGATTCACATTCTTCAATGATCCATCTTTCCTTCTTTAAATTTATCTCTAGAGCTAATCCCTATTTGATACAATGTGGATTATCTTTAATTGTATTATCTCAACACAGTAGAATGTCTCAAGAAACGCAGTTTTGCCTAATTTGTTCACAGCTATATTTAGAACAAGGCTTGATGCAATCTTTAAAAAAAATCACTAAGTTATTGTTGAATAAAATGTTTAAAAGGTACTGCAACTTGAAGAGTCAAGCTTAGACTGAGAGGCAAGCATAAACATTCGTTACAAATGTGTGGTGGCTTCTATAGAAAGAATATTTACTTGTCTAGGTTCATTTATCTGGGTCTAACTTCTCATCATGCATAGATCAGAGAAACAAATGCTCTATGCTGAAAGTTTTCAGTACATCCTGGTACATACACTATTCTGGAGTGAAATTTAATTCCCAGCCAAGGATGGATTTAATCCTCATATCAAGAGACTAGCTTGATTAGACAGAAGGAAAGAAAAGAAAATCCATTCTCCAATCTCTTTTTGTCTGTGGGAAATCAGCAGTATACCAGAGATAAGAATGCTGATGTTCACTAATTGAAATATTTTAAGTACCCAAGGCTAACTCCCACTGCACAACACAGTGAAGAACCCAACTAGGGACACATTTCAATTTAGAAACCGACACTAAGCAAGAGTAGTCAGTACTGTTGAAGTATCAGTGGATAATGTTCTCAACATGTAACACTCTAAGAGAGGAAAAGAAAATGAGGATAACGTTGGTAAAAAATAAAAAATAAAATACTGTTGAGATCTCAATTTATTGATAGCTTGCAGGAAAAAAATCAGATCCTATTTAAAATGATATTTCAAATAGGAGAATGTTCAAGAAGCGATAAGGGAAATTAGAACAAAAGTAAAGAAGTAAACGACAGGGCTGGAAAGAGGGCCTAGTAGTTAAAAGAATTTCAGAGGACGTGGTTGGATTCCCAGCACCCATGTTATGTGGCTCACAACTACCTGGTAACTCCAGCTCCTGGAGGTCAGATTCCCTCTTCTGGCCTCTGGGAGTACCTTACACATGTGTACATACAAACACATAGATACACATTCACAGGAATAAAAATAACACTGTCTTTAATAGGACAAAATAATGATACTTGACAGAAGTTTATTTCTATTTTAAACAGAAAACTTGAAAAATAAAACAGCTTTGTATTATTCTTGTTAGCTTTGGAGCTCTTAAACTGAAGTACAGTAAATTTTTAAAGGAGAAGGTGTCCAGGAAGAGTGAGGAGGAGGAAGAGCAGGGACAGAAGCATGAGGAGTGAGAGAAGGGAGGGGAGGGGAGTGGGAAGAAAGGTGAAAATACGAAAACACTAGCGAAATGCAAAGGCTCCTCTGGCACTGAAGTGACTTCAAGTCGTCTTGGTTTTGAAACCTTTCCTAGAGTCCCCTCTGGGATTTGAAAAAAAAAAAAAAATCAGCTGCTTCCCTTTCTTTCCTCACGCTTTTCTCTGTGCAAACCTTCACATTTTCCAGCATGTTGTGCACACACATCTACACGAACTTCCATGTGTGAAAGGACTATTGATTCAGAGTCAAGTGTGCTTATTTGGGATAGAAAAATAAATGAGAACTTGTTTGAGTCTATGAGTATGGCCTGTGAATTTGGGATGGGAAGAAAATCACCTGCACTGTGACCGCAGATCTTTGTTTTCCTCCTTCCCTTTGTTTCTCCTGCTTTCTTTCCTTCTTTTCTCTCTTTCATTCTCCATGTATCTTTCTTTTGTTTTCTTCTTTTTGGTTTTTTTCCCAGACAGGTCTCTCGCCATATAGCTCCAGACTGTACATGCTTTTTATCTTCTCTCAGTCTCCTGAGTTCTAGTGTGAAAGTTCCACAGCAGCATGCTGGATTCCTCATAAGGTTTTCAACCAGAAACCATCCTGTGAAAATGTATTCTATCAATTTCCATCCGTTCTTCCCATTTTTCTTCGTTGCTGAGAAATATATAACTTTACTTTTTGATTTAGGTTCATTAATATTGAGGTTTTGACACAGAATTTGATAGGAAGATCTTTCAGAAGCTGCTGTTGAAGATAATTTGTAATGATCACAGGGAAGTCACAACTCAGAAATCACCTCACAAATTCCTGGAACAACTAACAAGGAGTGTACTACTGAGGCAGTGTGTTCATCAAACTACTGGTGTAGGTCTGAACTACAAACATCAGCAAAGAGGGAGGAACACGCAGAGTTGGAGGGAAATATGCTAACTGACCTAAGATATCTTTTTCATAGCTGGTTGCATGTAGAACAATACCCAGGGCACAGGAGCTCTGGCAAGCCAGCCGCATAAGGGAGCAGCGTGGACAATGAAACTGAAAGTTTAAAAGGCTGCTTTCAACACAGTTATGTGGCTGATGCTTAGGTTCTGCAGCCTGCTCTTTCTTTTGAGTAATATTACAAGTTAATGAGTCTTCATTAATACTGTCAAGGCACCCTTGTAATGACTGACCTGATCATGGATTAATGGACTAATAGTAAGCACTTAAATTTGAAAATCATTGCAAAGACAATGCTGTTTTCTCAAAGACTGATTTTCTCTTCCTTTTAGAGACAGTTTCAGATAAATGGCTTCATCGTTTGTTACTTTTTCAATTTATATTATGGACCATCAAGAAAATAACAAGTTATCAATGACCATTTCTTTATAAAGCATAGAATGGAACCAGTTGTGAACTGAATTGTGTTCCTTCCTCCAATTTTACGTGTTGAAGCTTAGCTTCATATGTTAATCTTTTTGGAGAGAGTGCCAATAATTATAATTAAATTATATGATGTCATACTGGTAGGATTTTCATCCAATATGACTTGTATCCTTCCAAGAAATGGAGGAGACACCAAGATATTCATGTGCATAGAACAAAGGGCAAGAACAGATGGGTTTCTAAAAGCAAAAGGGAGAGGCTTCTCCAGAGAATCCAAGCCTGTGTACAGCTTGACCTTAGAATTCCAGCCTTCTAAACTGCTTGAAATAAATTTCTGTTATTTAAATCTTTAGCCTGCAATATTTCTTATACGAATTACTTAATTTCTGAATTTGGAGCTTCCTTATCAATATAGAGAGTGCAAAATATCTCTAAGATATTCATGTTTTAATTCACTAGAAGTGAAGGCATTCATAATTATTCCAATCTACCAATGTTATGGATGATCAGAAAGTGATAGTTTATTCTTGTTTGTCATATACAGAGTTTTATCCTTCCAATGTAGGGAGGTAATAAAGCATGAAGTTACCAGTGGTGTTTGAAACAATTACTGAGCATCTATTCTGTGAATGCTCTATTGGCATTGTAGATGAAATTACAATGTGGGCACCTAGGATACCTTTCCTCATAGGAGAGATGAATAAAAAGTAGTATGCAAATTAATTCAGAAATATCACAACTAACAACATATGGAGTGATAATAAAATAATGTTTGTTCAGCAAATATTAAAAAAAAAGAGCAATGTTAGTACTGGATTCAACAGGAAGGCCTTTCTTTCCTCTACATATTAGATTAATTCATGTGATAGATTTATCATATGAGCTATATACAAGATGCACATTTATTCATGCATCTAAAAATCAGTGGCAACATATCTGTAGTTGAGGGTCAGCTCTCTTCAAAATGATTTTAAAATTGCAGCAAGGCAATCTGTTACAAAGCTGCAATTTTGGCTTGCAATAAGTCATTGTTTTAAGATAAATTGTTTTCTTCAATGGAGTAAGAGAAAATTCAAGGTCAGTTATAGCAGAATTAAAGAACATGAACCGCTTGAGTTTCATTAAGTTACCTCTTCTTTCAAATTTTCAAATCTTCAGTTTTCATGGAAAACCATGGTCAATTCTGTGTAGTCACTGTGGCGATTAGAGATAGTATATGCAAAACTTTAAAATGACTATTTGACACACGCTAGGAAAACAGTGTCTACTATTATTTTGTTTCAAAATAATGTTTGGAAAATTAATTGTTAATTACTGAATGTGGATTTCTGGCACACTCGCCTGAGAACATTTGTGTCTGTGATTTCAACCAAAAACACCTGCAGTGGTCAATGAGGAATGTGATATCATAAGCATCAGGCAGAAGAGTTGCAACCTGAGTGTTGTTTAGTTGTCATGTTACAAACTCATAATCACAAGAGAAATTAGCAAATGGAAAAGGCAATGTACAGCTCCTCCAAACCATGAATCGGATATTGAGTATGCTCAAGGAATTGACATCGATTGCTACATTCATATCATCCTACACAGCAGGAGACAAAAACACAACTGACAAAGGCATTTAAGAAAAATCTAGAACAGACTTCAAAATGTACAAGTAGAGACAGAATACAACCCACTGAATCCATGAAATAATTGTAGAGAAAAGGAGTTGCTGAAAGAAAAAAACCACCATGCATTGATAACAAACAACATAAACAAAAAACAAAGATGACGGTACACTGACAGTTTGAAAAGAGATCCAGTTCTCTTGCCTGGGACACATTCATAGTACTTGGAACAATAGTTTGGGAAAATGAGTTTTCCAATTATCAGAACAACAAGGAACATTGGCAACCGACACTTGAAGACTAAAAATCTTCCCTGTGTTTCTCATTTGCCATTAAGTATATTAACTGTAAATAATCTCCAGTCTTTTTACCTGGCACTTGTAAAGGAAAGCATAAACAATAGTTCAGCAATCATAATAACTGCACCATCAATTATATTACAAAAGGGAATAAGAACACATTTTGCAACGTTTTATTATAAATATTACAATAAAGAATTGGTTCATTCAAAATGTGGTTTTGATTTTGTTCACAGCTTCAGTTTAGGATAAAGATTTGAACAATAAAATGCCACCAGATACTTGAAATGAAAAACATCTCTAACATTCTGTACACATTCTCTGCAAATACAAAACCTTTACAAAAACATCCAAGACCCCCCACAAAACACTGGGAATCTAAACAAGTAACCATTGAGAACCTGTAAACATCTTTACAACAGTAGTTATTAGCTAGACTGTAAGTGGTTAAAGTAGTTTTGAAATTAAATCAAGCTGGTCTCTTTCTGACTTACAGCAGTCAGGTTTATAAAATGCTTTTATATTTTGAGTCTGAACCTAGGGTAAAAATTAGGAGTGAGCTGTATTTACTTCCTAATGTAAGGTGATCTCTGAATATCCTGCCAAAGCAATTCAAATGTTACTGCTAGAAAGATGTCAGGTTATTCATACAGTGACAACAAATTCCTCAAACACATACTGACCCTTTGTTCTTCCACCACTAATAATCTGCTAAAATGAGAACAAAAGAGTAAGAGTAAGAATACTTAAGAAAAAAGATACAAAGGAAGGTAGGTGGCAGAATGGCATTAAGATTGCTTTACAACTGTTCCCATCAGCTATCCTTGGGTTTTTACCACCACACACTGATGCTATAGGATAGATCCTAACTAACTACGGTGGATTGGCCAAATCCTGCTGCCTGTGGGTTCCTCCGCTTTGGGACCACCCCCAGTCCCTGCTGCTTCAGAACTCAAATCATCTCTGCCAGCTAGCAAGAACAAACCCATTCTGTTTCTATCTGCCCTCCTTGGGCCTTTGCTTCTTCATGATGAAGTTGCCAGAGTACCTGGCTAGCTAGGAGTGTTAGCCAGATCCACCACAACATTGGCCACCATTCTCCTCTTTTGGGACCATCCCCAGTAGCTGGACTCCAGGATTCACACCTTCTCTGCTTAGCTAGTTACATCTGGTGACAGTGATCCCCACCACCCTGACTTGGGTCTAGGCTCCTTCACTGTCCCCGAAAGCTTTTGACTAGGCTGCCTGGATACATCTTGTCCCACTTATGAAAAATCAAACGACAAGACCTGAAGCCCAGGCCAACTAATACTTCATAACTCCACCAAGCTGCAGAAAGCCACCAAGATACAGCAACAATATAAATAGAACCAAATTCAACTCAACAAAGGCTGGCCTGAGTTCATATCAGAGACACAACCAAAAATAGAGAAATCCATATGCTCAGACTACAACAACAACAACAACAAAACAAATAATATGAAAATAAAAATAATACATCCAGAAATGACAAAAGATGGTGGAATGAGGTGAGCCCTGGGCAGTCAGCCTCAGGGCCTGTGCTGGACCTTGTGAGGAATCTTATTATACAAGGTGACAAGATTAATATTTCCCTGACCATAGGTGCTTCTAAAATGAACTCAAAGTAAGTAAAAAGGAAAATAACTGGAAAGAGCAGATGGCAACACGACAGCTGCCAGCATCAGGGCAATGGTGGCAGCTGCACGCACATGACTCTGGGTCTTTTCATTTTATTGAGGAATGTGTTGCTTCCCTCTTGATCTAAAAATTCTGATCCCGAGACTTGACAGTTAAGAGGGAAAATAACTAGAGAGACAAGATAACCTGATCACCCACGTGCCCTCATGGTACCCATGGTTGGCTCAACCATCATCATCACTCAGTGTCATTTAAGACCTGTCTGTAGTCCTCAACAGCATTAGGAACCCGAGATATCTACAAAACTTCAGAAAATAAACTAGAGGCACCAGTAAAAGCTGTCATATGAAGTTGTGAAACTTCCCTAATGCCACTCAGAGACTCTTGGTTTGGAAGCCTGTGAGCTGGTTGCTGCCTGGTGTGAGGACCTAGCTTCTTTTACCCACCCAAAAAATCATGTAGAGAATCAACCTGTTGGAGAACAGTTTGGTTCACAATGGGGTCATTGTGCTGAATGAGGCCCAGAAACAAAGTTTAGCTTGCATGCAAGGGCTGCAAACAAATTACTTTAAAGAGGAAACCTAAGTATTTCTGATAACTGAGAAAGAAAGAAATCCTTACTTGACATCCCTAACAAGCAGTGAGTGAGAGAAACAGAAAATATGAGTGAAAGTCCCATTCCATGAAACTTGGGTACATTCTGACCCAAAACCACATACAAAAGAAACAGAGTGGGCCCTTGCTTTTGCCCAACTGTGTGTAAAATTATAGATCACTGACACTCTAATGAGATATGACTTCTCTGGCACCCAGCTCAAATGTGTTAAGTAAGATAGGTGAGATTTTTCATTTGTTAATAGAAAACATGAAGTGGGGGATGCGGGTTAGGGGATAAGGTGAAGGTGGAGATGGGGGAAGGGTTCTTAATATAGTAAAAATACATTGTATGAAATTCTTGAATCAACAAAATTTCTCTCTTAAAATCAATAATAATAATAAATTCCTCACCAAACCCAACCAGTCCTATAGACAAAATGCACTTCAAATTAAAATAAATAGGAGAAATAAAAGAGATCACTTCATTCTGATCAAGGGAACAACTGATTGATCAAGAAGCTATTACAATCATTACCATATATGCACCAAACTCTGGTGCACCCAATTTTATGAATACACTACTTCAGGGCTTTAAGACACAAATTAACCCTAACTCAGTAATTGTAGGTGACATCTTGATCATTAAAGAGTGTGCTATTAGCCTGTAATTATTTGTGTAGTTTACATTCTTTTGCTTTTATTTTAGCTTTATTCTACTGTGATATGATAGCAATAAAATGTCCCCCATTGCCCACAAAAAGCAAGTAGGCCTAGGACTTAAAAGAGTCACTGCAAAAACTATCAAGTTTTTAAAGTGCTCATGGTAAATGCTGCTCATAATGCCCCATAATAAGAAAGGGAAGAAGCACTATATAATCCATTTTACAAAGCCAGCATTAGCTTGCTAGCCAAAACATAAAGGCATACAAAAATCAATAGATCTGGGCCTGGGGTGATGGCTCATTTTATAAAATACATGTGAAAGAGCCATGAAATTTTGGTTCGGATGCCCAGCACCTACACATAAAACCAGGTGCAGTGGTGTGAATTTGTACCTCTAGCACTGGAGAAAGGAAGGAAGAGACTGCAGGTCTTTGGGGCTGATTGACTAGTCAATCTAACAGAATCAATGAGCTTGGGGTTCATTGACAAATTCTATCCAACAAATACAATGAAGAGTGATGGTGGAAAACAGTTAAAGTTGATCTCTGTCCTTCCCATGAACTTCCACATGCATTCACTTGCAAACACAATTCACACCCCCACACAAATGGGTATACACTAATAACCAACTTTCCATGAGGAAAAAAGGAAAAATAAGAAATAGTTCTTACAGTTGCATTTTCAAGTCTTGGGCCTATTTTTTTGGGGGGGGGCAGGGTTGGAGACTTTTTATTACTATCATATACCAGTGCAATAGATTAGAAAATTCCATATTTACTTGCATATGGAAATAGTACACTTTTAAATGATCATTGGACCATTGAAGAAATCATAAAGGAAATTAAAACAGTTCCTTAAAAGAAATAAAAATTAAAACACAGCAATATCTCTAGATAAATTCATGGTAGCAGTAAAGAAAACAATTAAAAATAAACATAAGCAACAAGGGGAAAGGTTTTTTTTCAAAGAAAACTTTAAGATAATGAAAAAGTATTTGAAGAAGACACTAGAAGATGGGAAGACTTCCCATGCTCATGGATAGGCAGACTTAACATTGTAAAAATGTGTATGTTACTGAAAGTGATCTACATATCCAATACAACATCCATTAAAATTCCAGTGATGCAGTTCACATAACAAAATAATCCCTAAAATTCATACGGAAGCACAAAATTCTCTGAATAGCCAAAGAAATCCAAAGTGAATGAGCAATGATGGAAAATAAAACAAAATTTTGTCTCAAATTATACTACCAAGTCATAATTACCAAACAGATAAGTATTTGCACAAAATAGACAAGTAAACCAATGGAACAGAATAAAGAATCCAAAATAAATCTTATATAGTTACAACAACCTATTTTTTAAAAATGCTTCAAACACATGCAGTGGAGAGAAGACAGCCTCTTCAACAAATGAATCCAATGAAAATAAATATAACTAGATCTATATCTATCTCATTCAGCAAAGAAATTGGTTCAAAATGGACCAAACTCTGAAATTTTGAAACTGCTTAGGAAAACATATGGAAGAAACTTTAAGACACCAGCATAGGCAGGGAGTTTTTGAAAATCACTACACAGGAAATAGCCCCTCAAGATGGCAAATATGATTACATAAAATTAAAAATCTTCATAACAAAGGAAAACAACACCAGAGTCAGCTACAGAATGGGAACTCTCTGCCAACTCCACATTAGACAGAGGATTAACACTTAGGATATATGAAGAATTGCAAAAATTAAACATCCCCCAAAACAAATCATTCCATTAGTGTATTAGTCACTTCTCTGTGGCTGTGATAGAAACACTGACCAAAACAATTTATAGAAGGAAGAGTTTACTTGAGATTAGGGTTCCAAGGGAATTACAGTCCATCATGGCAGGGAGGCATGGTGGATGGAGGTGGCTGGAGCAGGAGCATCAGAACCTCAGCTCTCACATCATCACTCAGGCACAGGAAGCAAGAGCACAACTGGAGATCTGGCAAGGCTTACTAACTCTTTAAGCCCACCCCCAGTGACGTGATTCCTCCAGGATAGCCATACCTTCTCAAACCTCCCAAAACAGCACCATCATCTGGGGACAAAATGTCCAAAAACTTGGAGTGTATGGGGGACATTTTCATTCAAACCATCACATTCCACTCCCTGGCCCTCATAGGCTCATGACAATATAAAATGTAAAATGCATTTATTCCAACTTTAAAGTCCCCATAGTCATTATCAGTCTCAATACTATTCAAAAGTCCACAGTCCAAAGTCTCTTCTGAGACTCAGGTAAATATCTTAACTGTAAGCCTCTATAAAATCAAAAGACAAATTACATACTCCCAACATACAGTGGAAGAAAACACACATTACCACCCCAAAATGGAGAAATGGAGGTATAGTAAGGAAATATCAGACCAAAACAAGACTGAAAACCAGCAGGGCAAACACCAAATCCAGTAGCTCCATGTCCAACTTCTGGTACTTTACTTCCAAAGGACTTAGATGGCTCAGCCTCTCTAGCTTTGTTGTTTGTAACACATCTCTCTCTCAGGTACCACTCCCAGGTCTTCTTGGCAGATGTCTCACAACTCTGGCATCATGGATGTCTTCTTAGGGTCTCTGTTGCCAACCAGGCTACACCTTCACAGCTTCACATAATGGCCTATCAGGGCCTTCTGTATGCAGGGGATCCCCTACTGCACTCTGCCTGACCTCTGAGGTTCTCTGAAACCACAGAGAAATAATTGATGACCCTCCACTCTTGCATCTTTCATGTCTTGAAAGCCAGCACCAGGTGAATGACTCTGCCAAATTTCACTTAAAATTTGGGATGGATTCCAGCCTGCTTTATCCATTTTAAAGGCTTTCTCTTCAGTGGCCCCTGCAGCATTTTCCTTTCATGAGCTGGAGGCTTAACTGGGTGTGATCTTTCCCTGGAGGCACTCTATCCACTGTCTAAATCCAAATCTCTAGGCCCTACCTTAATCACTTTAATCTCCTTCTCAAAAGGATCCTCTTCAGTAACATGCCAAGGCTCCAACATTTATCTTCCTAGTGCTCTTTTTCAATCCAAACTGTATTTCTTTCTGCCACATTTGCTCTTTTTCACTGTAAATCTACATAATATTCACTATTAATAGCTACACCAACATTTCTACAGTAGGCTGTCTTGAAATTTCTTCCACCAGAGAAATCAGTTCATTGCTTTTCAACTTAGCCTTAGGCAAGCTTTTAGGTTGAGGGCAGACTCCAGCCAGACTCTTTGCCAAAATATCCTAACAATTGCTGCTTAAATCCTTATTTCCCTCTGGAATTACATTGTTCTCAGCACTACTTTCTTCCAGGCATTTACTAGAAGGGCCTGTTAAGCTCTGCTTATAGCAAACAACCACTTTTCTAGGCCAAACTTGCAAAGTCTTCCACGTTTCTTCAAACCCCACATGGTCAGGTTCTTCACAGCCAACATCCTTTTAAGGTTCAGATAGCCCCACCCCCCCACCAACAGGATCCCAAGGACTTCTCATGCTCCTGAGAAAAGGGAACCTAGCTGATAAGCGCCTTGGTCTTTGAAGTCAAGAGAAGCAGACTTTTTTCCACTGTTTAGCCAACACAGCAGGCTTCCCCTTTAATCTCTAAAGAGGACAGGTTTTAACAGTCCTGCTCTCCCACCCCCCAACTTAAAAAAAATACATCTTCCCACCTTCTGCAGGAAGCAGAAGCCTCCCTTTTAAAAAGACCCCAGCTCAAGACCCGGGCAGACATTTTCCCTGCCCAGAAGGGAATCTGTCCCATGTGTTCCTTTGCTAATAAACCCTATTTTGATGGAGTTTTAGCTGTGCCTCGGTGCCTCATCATCCATTCGCTCATTCTCTGCCAACTTTCTACCTATCAGATGGTGCCAAAACCCAGTTCCTACTTCAAGGGACCTGCCTGAACTTCTCCAGTGCCACTAACTTGGCTCTCAGGTACACTTCTTTTCTCTCCTCCTCTTCCCAGCCCTCTGCTTTGCTCTCACCTCTTTCTGGCTCTCCTCAGTGTAAACACTCTGCCTTGCCTGCGTCTTTTGATCTCCTTTCCCATTGATTTTCACCACTCCAGCACAGCACTGTGGTCTCCGTGATGGACCTGCTTCATCTGTTCCATATCTTGGTTCCCCCGCCGGTCACTCACCACCAGCATCTCACCCCCTCATCCCCTCCTTTGCCAGGGACTTGCAAGCTCTACTGTCTTCCATCCTTTTTCCTGTCTTTATCCTCTTCCATTGCCTTTCTTCCTCACTTTACTAAGGATGATATCTGATACTGTTCAATCCAACACCCATGAATGCTCTGTATCCTTCTCCTCTCTCTCCTCCTCCCATACTAAAGCTTTCTGCTCCCTGCTGTGTGCCTACCTGCCACCCTGCCTCGTATCTGACCTTCCATGCATGTTTTTTTCCTTCCCACTATTCACCCCTTCTAGACAGTTGCCAAGAGCCAAGATTACCAGCTCACCCGCCCTGGAAGTATTTTTCTTTAACATTCTAATGAAATGAAGTTTCCAGCTGGGCCCATTCTTAAATTCTCTTATAAATTTGGCTAAAAACACTTTAGGGGACTCTTTCTCCCCATTTTGATCCAACTAGCCTAAGCCAACTAGGCAACTTTGCTGAACATTTAAAGAATTTCAGGCAGCTTGCCCCATTGACAAAGAAAAAACGTTTTTAAAGCCTTTTTTCTCCTAAACTTTTTCTCAGGCAAAAGGGCTCAAACTTTGATCTTGGGTATCAAGCAACTGGTACTCAGGCACCTACTTTTCTAACTAGACCTAACCATTTTAAATTTCACTATACATAAAAGGTCACAGACACTGCTCAGGTGAGCCACATTGCTTTCAGACCAAGAAACACTGATTTATATGCCCTGTTCCTTCTGCTGCCCTCATGAGTTTCCTTTCCAACATAGCTTCTGGCTACAAACTAAGAGCTCCTGAGAACTTGGCTTTACATTCACAGCTACAATGGATGGTGAGAAACATGGATTTCTTTAATTTGCTTTTCTGTTTGGGTCACACATACATATATATCTGAGGGTACTTTCTTCTTTAATATCAAGCCTAATCTACTGGTACTAGGGATGCCTAGGATTCTCTTACAGTTTATTTTTTTGTTTTTGTTTCTTAATGATGTTACAGAATAAACAATGCATTTCTAGTTCAAACTAAGGTAGTAATGCCAAATCTACACAATGGAAGCTTAAATTTTAACATCGTTTAGGGCCTGTTTCTAAAGGGGATGTCTTTGAGTTTTAACTTCTTCTATGGTATATTTACTGTTTTTTAAAGATGGTTGTTTTAAGTTTTTACATTGTTTGACATAATTATGGATATTTTAAAAGGAATTAATTTTAGGTTTTGACATTGTTTGAATGACATCTTTATCTGGTAATTTTGAAGGAATTATTTAGATTTTTAACATCTTTTATGTGGTATTTGCTAATTTCTAAAAATGACTTTTAAATTCCTATTGTTTTACATAGTAGATTTGCTAGTTTCTAAAGGGAACTTAAAGTTTTTCTAGCCATTTACCTTCAAGGTGCAAAGGGAGCTGACACTTTGTGATGACTAGACCTATGAAGCAAATGAACATTTGCTGCACTCCAGGGCCAAAACCTTACAAGAGCCAAGCTACTACCAACACATAGTTACAATAATTAGAGGTAAAAAGTAATAGTCTACTTAAATGAGAGGCTTGATATGCCATCTCTACTGGTCTTAACTCCTCCCCTTTCTAGACTGTGATTCTAAGCCTGTTTTTCTCTGAAATAAAGTTATTTCCCTCTCTGATACTCATATGCTCTATGTTTGTTTATTTTCCTGCCCCATAATTCCCTGAGTGCTTTCTAGTTATACTGTCAGGGTAATATTAATTATATTTGTAAATTGTCACATGCTGTTTGAGCTCGCTGAGATGCTGACTCTGAAGATGGGTTTGGCCTTCCCACTTCAGACTTAAGCATATTATCTCAAAATGTGTTCTCCAAGACTTTTCTAGGTTCAAGCTGGACCTTTGACCCTGTGACAAGGAGGAGAACAACAAAACAGCCTAAGAGTAAAGGCACTATGCAGTTGAGAACTGCTAAGGTGTAAATTAATTTCAACAGAGGGTATTACTGACTATAATAAAACTAGCTAATGGAATTTTTTCAGTACTAGTTACATTTTATTTATTCTTAACTGAATCTGTTAATGTTTCCTTTTGTCCTTCCTATATCCTCTGATTTATGTTCTTAGACTGATAAGGTTTTATTAACTTCCTTCAGTTATTTAGCTCTTAAAAAGGAAAAAGATGCTTTGTCAAATCTATATGGAAACTTAACTCTTTCTTTAGGCCACTAATTACCTATACGAAATGACATCTAAACTGGTTGGGTAAAATCCTATTTGTTAAATATCATTTTTGTTTCTAGTTTACTTTCACTGGTGTTTTAAGATGTATTCATTTTGTCTACTTCGAAGGTGTTTTATTTTAAAAATTATAAACCAACCACATTCTCAACAAAGACTATATAACTAAATATGTATATATAGTCAACATAAATTTATGCTTCTTAAAATTAATTTACTTGGTATGATACTAATTTTTAAGTAAAATCTCATACAAACTAAAAATGTTAACACCAAAATTTTTTTCAGGCCAAAATATTCTCTCTTTAATCTACAACATGGTTCCTGGTGTTAAAATATATAAATTAATTCTAAGTACCTCTCTCCCTATCTCTCTCTCTCCCTTTCTCTCTCTCTCTCTTTCTCCCTCTCTCTCTTCCCCTTCCTCTCTCTCTCACCACTTCCCTTCTGGGGCTCTACCAAACCTCTGCTAAACCACCACCCTTCTAGGGTTCATCTTCCCTCAGCCTCTACTAAATACACTTCAGGATCAACTTGTCCCACAAGCTTCCTTCCCTTCTTGTTCACTGAGTTTTTTCTGCTTTTCTACCATCCCATTTCTTGTACTTTGTCTCCATCTACTGGCTGGTCACGTCATGCTCTCATTGCAGGGTTTTCCGCTCCTCTCGCTTGCCTCGAAATCACAAGTGTGTCGGAAACCCCTTTCCTTTCTCTGGACATAGGATGCTATTTCCAGAAATAGGAACACACACTACTTCCTGTCCAGGACAGGATCTTGCCTTTTCTCTCCCTGATGATCTAATTGAGGGTCGCTGCCTTCTGGGACTTGGAAATAACTCAAAAATAATAACTCAAACCTGAGCAACAACTAAAAGGATGCTTTGTTTTGATGCCTGGTTCTCCTCGCGCTCATTTTGCGTAACTGATGCCAAACCTTTTTCCTCCTATTCCCTCTCCATCTCTCTCTCTTCTTCATCTGCTGCATTTTCTTGCCTGGACTCATGATCCTGCTTCCACCCCCTATGGAGAGAGGATTTTCTTTGTCTCCTATCTGCTTGGTTCTGTCTCTACCTCCTACCCACTTTCTTTATCTCCTCTTCACTCTGTACTTAATCTGTCACTATGGGAAACACCCACTCAAAGTCTCAGGGTCTCACACCTCTTGCTTGTCTTCTTAAATCCTTAAAACAACTAGGACTTTCGGGTATAATCAGGCCAAAACACCTGAAGTTCCTGTGCACCACTTCCTGGCCTCAGTATGAGTTAGATAATAACTTTATTTGGCCAGACACTGGAACCTTAAACTTCAATATTTTGAGAGATTTAAAAAATTTCTGCCATTGTAAGGGCAAACGGTCTAAATTACCATACATCCAAGCCTCCTTTGATCTCCATGTTAATCCCTCCCTCTGGGTTCCATGTTCTTCCCATCAGGTTCTTCTGGCTAAGACAGTTTCAAGGGATCCCAACCCACCAGGGGGCCTCTTCCCCCTCTGCCCCCCCACCTCAGCTTTTAATCCTATCATAGCCGATAAACTGCTTCTAATTAGGCAATTAGGACCCATCTCCAACCTCCTCCTGCTCCCCAGCCTAAGGCACAGCCAAGTCTTCCCCATGCTCTCCCCTTGCTATACTCTCCCTTGCCTCCCATTCCAGGGCACAACCCATCTCTCCTCCTTTCTCCAACTCAAACTCCCTCTCCACACCATGACCTTCCCCCTCTCTAGCGCTGCTCTAAGTCATTTTCCTGCTCTCCTTCCACTAACTCACCTCTACTTAAAAAAATCCAAAACCTTAAGCACCTCCTTGCCAAATATTCCCTAGTCTCCCCTATTCTGGCTTCTAGCTCAAATAACCCATTTATCCCTCCTGTATCTAACTTCTACTTTGATTCCAGACCCCTGCTTCTGATACCCCTGCCCCTCCATCCCCTCATGGACAGGACACCCCTCCCATCTCTTCTACTCTAACAGTTATAAAGTCTAAACAGTGTCATTGGACCCTCACCTGAGTATCCAGCTGCTATTCCCAACCAACTGTGTGTAATTTGACCCTAATCACATGGTGTCCTGGACTTGGAGAAGACTAAAGTATATTATCTGAAAAAGGCTAGAAAGAGAAGGCTTGATCATTGCTGGGCTAAGGCTTTCCAATGTAAATACTCTCAGGTCACTCATATGCCTCAGCAACCCCTCAGTCATCTCCGTAAGTAAGCTCAGTAAATTCACTGGTTCTCCAGAAAAACTATAATATAATCAAACATTGGTTTGATACTATAACCTAAAAGGGGGAAAAACACTGCTTAGTAATCCCCAGGAAAAGAAGTCTCACAACAGATAAAAAATTTGTTTGCTAATGTTATTGTGTCTCATGGTTATTAAAAAAGGAAAATGGAAAATTGGAGGATATTTGAAGGATATGAGAATGGAGATATTTTTAAAGAAAGATTTATGTATGAAAATTATGATGGCTGGATATTTCCAGAATTGACAGATAAATGAGAAACCTGGGCAGGTGATGAAGGTCTGTGTAGGGTTGTTACAATATAACAAGGATGAGACAAGGATAATGTGTAGATAATCTTAAAATTTCTAAGATCTCAGCTTAGGTAACTAATCTAAGGATGTCTAGTCAAGGTTTATTTAAGGATGTTGCCCAAGATCTATCTACACAGCACATGGTAATTAAGGATAAATAAAAGTACCAGACTGGTGGAGCTAACCTTACTGGATGTTTAACAGCCATAGTTTGAGGCCTATACCAATGTGGTCAGAGGGACTTAAAGGACAGTTTTTGCCCCTTGCCCTCCAAGGTCAAGTAAGTTCCAGGGGACTATGGAGCATCTCTTGAAATGTCCTGTAACTGAAGTGAGTCACCTGTCCTCTTCTTTAGGGAGGCCATGGAGACCTCAGAAGATTGACTTAAACCAGTGTCCAGTCTGCAAAGAGGAGGGTCAACACAGAGGAAACATTTCCTCTATGCTTCCAAGCGAAGCCCTGGTCAAGCAAGACCTTTTGACTTATCTTCACATAGATGGAACTGGTAAAAGAAAAGCCTGAGGAGCCAGGGGCTCCCTGTAAGCCCATGTGGCCCCTGAGAACCAAATCCTCATATCACCCAAAAGGAAAGTATAACCAAAATTAAAGTCATCAGTATATTTTAAGGGTTCAAGGGATTACACAAACCAGACATTAGATGTAAGTTCTTACATTATTTAGACAATTATCTCTCATTGATGATTTTGTTCCTAATGAGACAACATTACTCAGATGTATGACTTCAAATCTTGGTCTACAATACTGTAGGGCCCACTTACAGGTAAGGGAGGCAACCCACTATTGTTCTAGCCAAAAATTGAAATGATGGCTAAATTTGTTTTCTCTCCCTATCTAGAAGCCTTTGAGAGGCAACTGACATTGATTCTAGCCACTCCAACAGCTATGAAAATACCTGAAAACAAATCCTGAGTTCATCACTCTTAAGTTCAGCCCTGGCAAAAGAAAAAAAAAAAAAGAAAAAAGAGCTATTACCTTGGTGTTAACCATTGCTCCTTGCCTCTTCAGATATTTTCAGGACCAAATCCAAAAAACTAACTCTTTCTAGTTTTAATCAGTTGTTACTTTCCTTCCCTCCACATGTACACAAGTGCCTGCCAACCATCGAGGACTCTGTTGAGACGCATGAAGAGGGAAACCCTGCTGTCTGACTGACCCCTAATCCAGCCGCCCCCACATCTGACCCTGTCCAGCAGGAAGTAGCAAGAGGACAACAGCGCCCCCATCCTATAACACAAAAGGCTGGAAGGTTAAGGTTCAGATAGCCTCGCCCCTTACCAACAGGATCCCAAGGACTTCTCATGCTCCTGAGAAAAGGGAACCTAGCTGATAAGCACCTTGGTCTTTGAAGTCAAGAGAAGCAGACTTTCCTCCACTGTTTGGCCAACACAGCAGGCTTCCCCTTTGATCTCTAAAGAGGACAGGTTTTAACAGTCCTGCTAACCCACCCACCCTCAACTTTAAAAAAAAAATACATCTTCCCACCTTCTGCAGGAAGAAGAAGCCTCCCTTTTAAAAAGATCCCAGCTCAAGACCCGGGCAGACATTTTCCCTGCCAAGAAGGGAATCTGTCCCATATGTTCCTTTGCTAATAAACCCTATTTTGATGGAGTTTTAGCTGTGCCTCGGTGACTCATCATCCATTTGCTCATTCTCTGCCAACTTTTTACCTATCACATCACACTCTCTGTTGCCAATTACTGTATTAGTCACTTTTCTGTTGCTGTGATAGAAACACTGACCAAAGCAGTTATAGAAGGAAGAGTTTATTTGAGCTTACAGTTCCAGGGGAATTACAGTCCATCAGGTGGGGAGGCATGGTGGCTGGAGCAGGAGCAGAAGCTAAGCTCTCACATCATCACACAGGCACAGGAACAAGAGAGCAGCTGGAGATCTGGCAAGGCTTAAGAAATCTCTAACCCCACCCCCAGTGACATGCTTCCTCCAGGATAGCCACACCTTCTTAGATCTGCCAAAACAGCACCAACATCTGGGGACAAAATGTCCAAATACTTGGAGCCTATGGGGGACATTTCAACTTAAATTGAGGGGCACCTGGATAGAAATGCTTTACTGGATACGACTAAAATAAATGACAGAATGCCTAACATCTGGTGGGGACACTATGGGAGGCAGGGAAGGGGATGTTGTCTAAGTTTGATTGAGATGTATGAAATGCACAAAAACACAATAAAAAATATTAAGAATGGGAAAAGAAAAAGAATGAAGAGAAATATTGTTTTGGTAAGTGTGTATGTTCTGAAATTTTATGCAGTTATTTCTATGGTTAAAGAAAGAGGCAAACATGAAGGGATCTGAAACAATAGTTTAAACACCATTGAGATAAATTCAGTATGCTAAATAAGGATGATCTGCAGCTCAAAGTGTGTCAATATATCAATAATACAAGAGAGTTAAATCTCAGTCAAAATTTTTAATAAAGTAGATGTTATTAATGAGAAAACTTATGAGACCTTGGGCACCAGTTACTAATCAAATAAATGCACACCTGAGTTTGTATTAAACTTTCATAATGTTAAATGTCAGAAGATTGTGAGGAAGTTAAAAAAATAAAACATGCATGCATAAAGAATTGTATATTTTTATTCACATATGAAGAAATGGATGAAAATATTTCTCAAGAAAATATTCATAAAGATCTACACATTTCAACAGATGAAAATGTATATATTTATATAATTTAGTATCATTAAAAAAGTATTACACAATACTAGGTACTTAAAATCCTAAATAAAGAAGTAGACTAAAATTGAAATTTAATATGAAATTTGCTAAATGATAGGTAGAATTATAAAAAGCAATAGTTTTCCAAATTACCTAAAATTATGTTATTTAAAAATTAGATAAAGAAGGTCATTGAAAGTTTGAACTTCATGCAAATACATTTGCAGAAGTCCTGTTCCTCCTCGGCAGCTGGTTTATGCATGGTGAGTGTCTAGAGTGGCAGTAGGTTCCAGTTGAGTGGCTCAAAGGCTTGTTCTTCTGTATGATTGATCATGCCACTCTGATGGTTATTTCTTACTGACCAGTCTCAGTCACTCCTCCTAAATGGCCTGAACAAAACAGATATTCTTTCCACTGTGCTTGTGGCATCAACGAGAGGACTTGCTTGTAATTTTTTTGTTGCTTTTTCAAGTCTGTCCTCACACATCTGTCTCTCTGTCCCCACCCCTACCCTTCAAATAAAGAGGATAATATTAGTGTTTTAAGATATAAAAAAGCTAACTATGGATTTTTTTCATTATGTTTGTATCTATACCATAAGTAACAATCATAAACTGTTTTACACCAATTCCTTTTCTTCTCTTTTGCCGTCATTTACTTCTTCGCTCAAAAAAAATTTTAAATGTGAAAATTTTCAATCTATACCTCAAGAAATGACAAGAGGATTCATGTTCATAAGAAAAATAAAGAAAATATCCTCATTAATTTTCATCATGGGGAAAAAAGAGAAAATTTGAGATTCTAAATTACACGTGAAAAAAAATTTCATGAACTCTATCCTGAGGTTACATTATCAGAGGTTTTCTGAAGCCTAGTCTTGCCTCATAGAAAAACAGGCCATTATCACCTGAATCAGAGATATTTTTCTCTTTTTCATAGCATGAATACTATGTCTGTTCTTGTTAGATGTCTAAAACTCATCTGCTATGTATTTGACATCTTTGGAACAGCATTTTTGATGATGAAGAGGTATTTTGTTCAATAGAATCGAACATTTATTAAGTCAACTCTGTGGAAAGCACTTTGTTATTTTCTAACAATAGTCTTAATTGCTTGACTTCTTACCACTGTATTTAACATTCCAACCCATCAATTTAGGTAGGCATTATTTTAGAGATGAAGGAACAAAAATTTTTAGATAGTGTTTGAAGTTAAGATCATCACATAGCTAATAAGTTAGTGGGTAATAATTTGATATTCATACACAATCAGTACTTTATGCTACCTCTTTAGTCACTGCTTCCAAAACAGGAATATGGGCAGTGCAGTTAGGATTTCAGTGTTGGATCAGCTCCCAGGAATTTAGGAACAAGTTTGATGATAGGTATTCATAAACTTTTGCTTGCTTTCAAATTTGCAAGTGATTCTTTGTCTACATGGACAGTTTTATGACTAAAGTTATTGTCCAGAATGATGACAGTCAGTTATTCTTCAATAAAAATGACCTGTAGGGGCATGGCTCTATGTTAAACCAATGAAATGTATCAATGGAATATAAACACAAATTTCAGCAAAGCTTGCTCAGCAGATGTCAGATAAAGTTAATTGTTGCATAGTCAGTGTTTAGTGAGGTACACTGTCACAGTAGATATTCAGTAAGTATTTGTAGAAACACAAAAGCATAAGGCTTACATTCAGTCACTTCATGATCCCTGGCCA
The DNA here is from genome assembly GCF_000622305.1 of Nannospalax galili. Lineage (NCBI taxonomy): Eukaryota > Metazoa > Chordata > Mammalia > Rodentia > Spalacidae > Nannospalax > Nannospalax galili. The sequence goes on along the minus strand of NW_008345609.1, from coordinate 717,000 downwards.
CTTGTTATTTCCTATCTTGGTATCCATAAGCTTAACATGCAATCTGTGCAACTGCAGATGAGATAATACAAATATCAAGTCCAGATTTAAAAGATAGATGAGAGATAAATAAAAGAGAACGTGATTCTGGAGAGGCAATTTTAAATACCACATGGTTGGAAGGGATTCTCTCTGAAGTGCTAAGTTAAATATTCATAAATTTTGAACATTTATAAAATGTGAAGTACAAGCTGAAATTAGTCCTCAGATTATTTACTAATTTTGATATTATAACCCTCTAACTACTGAATTTTATAAGATCCAATAATACCCTCACTTTTCATGTCCTACAAAGATCATTCTGAAGCATAGATCATAGCTATTCATTGTTAAATTGTCTTTTCTAATTCATTTTCTCAGGGTGGCTTACAACAGAAAAAAAAATATTCACAATGTACCTTAGTTTTCACATCTGTAAAGCAGAGATAAATGCATCTACTTTGATGGTCTTTAGCTGGCTTTGGAGATTACTTTATCAGTCATGTGCTGCAAGTACACAGTAATGAGTGACAGACAGTCACTGAATAATTCTCCATGGATTTAAGACAGACTTTTAAATATATTCCATAAAAATTTTATAACCCTTTTCGTTTAATGAAAACTAGAGCTTATTTAAATCTGTCAGAACATTCTTGATAGAAAATATTAATATTAAACATAATATATTTTTCTCTCTGTTCTTTGCCCCTCCCTTTTTCATCTCCCTCTCCACAAGGGACATAGACACACACACACACACACACACACACACACACACACACACAAGGGACATAGAGACACACACAAGGGACATAGACACACACACATACTATAGGAATTACTATCTTTTGCTCATCTTCATGACATTCTATCTGTTAGATTTCTGTCTCTAGTTGTGTGACTTTGAACTCTGGCTTAATTCTTCTATCTCTTGGTGTCTTCTTCATTCATGAAATGAAATAATTAAGTTCCACTTGGTGAAGACTAAATAAGTTATCCTAAGAAAGATGCTTTCAACTTTGTCCAGCAAAGAGTCAGAATAAATAATAGGAAATATTATCCTTTTTATAAAGAAATTAAATCCACGGAAATTAAAATTAATTAGCCTACTCATGCTATCTTATTATGTAGCAGTCTTAAAATACTAACATAATTTGTGTGACAACATATTCCTACATCATTCACATGTGGCCTCTCTTTTGTAAAACTTTGAATTATGATTTAAAAATGCAAATTTAACACACAGTTTTCTTACTCATAAAACAAGGAATATGGAAACATTTTTAAAATTTATATATATATATTATTTTATTTTACCTGTATGCATGTATTGTCTGCATGTAGGTAAGTGCACCCATGTCGTGCAATGTCCGTGGAGGACAGAAGAGACTGTCGGATACCCAGGAACTGGAGTTATGGACAGTTGATAGCTGCCATGTGGGTGCTGGGATTTGAACCCAGGTCTTCTGCAAGAGCAGGCAGTGTTCTTAACAACTGAACCATCTCTCGAGCCCCATGGTAACGTTTTTATCGCATATTTTAAAAATCGTCATTTTCAGAGTCAGCAAGACTGCTCAGCAGGTAATGGCACTTGCTATCAAATTTGATGACTTGATGTCAATTCCTGAGACCTACATTTTGAAAAAAGAGACCTGATTTCTGCAAGTTGTCCTCTGACCTTCACATACCTCCAGGCATGAATATATATGCACACATATATAGTAAATAAGTAAATTTAATAAAAATTTTAAAGTCATTTCCAGGCATTTCATTATACAAAGTTAAACAGTAAGGCCCATTCATTTGAAAAAGTATTATAAAGTAAAGAAACAAACAAAAGCCCTCATAAAATGCCTACAAAAGATTAAGAACTGAACAATTTGTCTATTACAAAGTCTGCAATTGACCAAATGGGAGCTCTTCTTAAAAATGAAGTCACTCCTTTATGGAAATGTTCAGTCAGATGCAGATCAGCTAGGAAGTTAGAAAATATAAGATATATGAACCAATAAAGAGAAGGCCTTTTAGAAAACTTAGCAAAACATTGAAAGGAATAATTTTGTATTTCAGTAAATATTTCAAATACACTATAGTTCTAGTTCATGGTACTAAATGTACAACTAAACACAGATTTTAATAGTTTCACAAATTTGTACTAAAATAAATAATATCCACTCATACAAAGTTCTTATTTTACTCGGTGTTTGCATACCTATATTAGTTAAGCAAACTGCTTCTGAAATGGAATCATTGTAAGAACCCATGCTTGATTCTTAATGGGCAAAGTCCTAGATCTTCTCTGTTAAAGTGTAAATGTATTGGGATGGGGAAAAGTGAATGATTTTCATTTTAGTCAAAATGTCAGATGACTCTTTTTTATTTTTTAAAAATATTTACTATTTTTATTATTTTTGTGTATGAGTGTATTGCCTGCATGTATGTGAGTACACCCGTGTCGTGCAATGCCACAGAGGTCAGAAGAGGGCTTCAGATTCCCTTGGAACTGGAGTTAAGAACGGTTCATAGCTGCCATACGGGTGCTGGGGATTGAACCTGGTTCCTCTGCAAGAGCAGTCAGTATTCTTAAGTGCTGAGCCATCTCTCTAGCCCCTAGATGACTCTTATAATAGTTCAAGTTGAGAATTTTAGAACTCATAGATCCTGGATAAAGAGAAAAAGTAAATGAAACAAATTTTTCAAAACTACAGAGATTCATGAGCTGTTTAAAGCTCGCTCAGGTGCATATATTTAATATTACCCACCATCCTCTCCTACAGAATTGCTGTTCATTGTTTTCAAAGTCAATCATATCACATATACATCAGTAGGGATTATATTTGGAGATAAGTTTTTGTGTTAACTTAGTAGCTTTTTGTTTTTTGTTGTTGTTGGTGGTGGTGGTGGTGTATTTATTTATTTATTTATTTATTTTGTCTTTTTGAAGCAGGATCTCCCTAGAGCCCCAGCTATCCTGGAACTCACTATGTAGACCAGGCTGGCCTTGGCCTTGAACTCACAGAGATCTGCCTGCTTCTGCCTCCCAAGTGCTGGGACTACAGGCGTATGCCACCACACCCGGCTTAACTTAGTAGCTTTTTAAAAACATATATAATGTGCATCATGATTAGTATAAAACATTTGTATACTATTTTCAGCAGCGTATTTTCATATCGACTCACTTTTACCCCCAAAGAAGTTTTTTTACTTTATGTACCATCTGCATACATTAAGTTACAGTGAAGATGGAAGACTTGTATATTGTTGTTTCTTGAACCAGGTGCAGGATTTCTATATATCATTTTGGTCAAATTAAAATGTAAAGATATTTCTACTTGTGATGTCTCTAGAAGGAAAGGCAGCAACTGAAGAGACAGGAAGGACAGTTGTACTAACATAATGCCAAGTGTGCAGTATAATTTCATATTTCTGTAATCCCTGATGAGTTATAGCAAGAGAAGAGAAATTGACCAATACTGTGTCACAAGGTTTCATTTCAGATGCAATATGACTGATCCCAAAAAGAAAAATGGTCCCTAAGGGCCATGATAAAACTTGAATATGATGAATTATTGCTGGGACTATATTATTGTATGTGGGGAAAAGAGGTAGAGCAAGGGAACTAGCGATAGACAGCTGTGGCAGGAGGCAGATGGACATCAAGTATTAGATATCTTTTTAAGTATAAATCCTCCAAAGGGACTGTAAAAGCTAAGCTTCCTTATGGGCTTCTTATTGATTAGAAATGCAGACTGAAATCAGGTGCAACTCAGTTCTAATCCCAACTCTAACACCTATTAAAAGTAAACATGGCAGTTACATATAACTTAACAATGATGGAGTAATAATGACCCCCAAGCCACCTGATGCTTCCTGCCCAATGCCAAGCTGTTCCCAGTAACTCTGGGCTCACAGCCTGTCCAAACTCAACTCCTGAGTGTACGGGAGCCATAGGGGAAACAAAAATCATAACTGCACTAAGGTCTCAGGTTTTGACAGCCTGAGCCCAAAACCTGGCCAGGCCAGAAAAACAGCAGCCAGCAGCCAGTAGAGACACAGACAGCAACTGAAAATTATGGAAACATTTGCATAGATCTTCCCTGACTTCCCTTCTCACCTTCGAGGAGTTCACTAGAACCAGCCTTCAGGAGCTATTAGGGATGATTTGTTTTGGGGCTCTCAGAACTGACAAACCGAAAAATTTCAAGTGCTGATAATATCCTTCATGGTGTCCTCGGTGTCCATGTTTATAAATTTTAAGTTTTAGGATGAATATTTGGAGTTTTTCGTTGACTTGAGTCTGGTAACAACCCCTGCCCAAATATTTTATTGTATTTTATTTAGAGATATGTGTTGCCCAAATATTATTCAGGAGGTAACAGGTTATGAAGTCTAATCTATATGGGCTTTGAATCTGGACTGTTGTTTCTGTGATGTCACTTAGTTCTTTGGGAGGACGATGTTCTCTCCTGGATTGCCCAATGGGAAACACATCACATTGGTCTTCCATTTATCAGTTTCACCAGGAAATGAATAGGCCTCCTATTAAGTTCCTCTCAAAGATACAGGGTATACCTCCCAAACCCATGATAATCTGGCAGGAAAGATATTTTTAAGTTAAATTCAACCTTTACTTGCTACTAAGAAGTTCTGTTGTCTAGATATCTACTTTGATAGTAAAGAGAATTGGAAGTCTAAGTCTAAACAAACATTACAGTAGGTCAGGACTACAGGCATATTTATTACCTCTATGTCTAGGGGACAGTATAAGCAAGGCCAGTTCTTTGCAAAGAAAACATCTGAAAATGGAGAAGAATTATGACAGAAGTAAGAAAAAAATAAAGAGAAACTAGGAGATAAGCATTGTGAGAAGTCCACGGCAGTGGGCATGAGGGAGATATCTCTGTAAAGGACGTCTCTGGATAGGCATGATGATGAAAACAAGGAAACAGAAAGTGACGGTAGAGTTTGGAAATATTCAAATAAAACCAGACATTTAAAAAGATGATATGCATGTAAAGATGAAAAGGATCAGGACCAGTAAGCAGAAGAAGGAAATAAGACTACACAAGGTGTTTCTGGCCAAGGAAAAGTACAATATGTTAAGGCTTTCCCCTCACAAAGGAGGTCTGGACTTGTCCATAATGGAAAGGAAGGATAAAAACAAAGCTTCAGGGGCTAGAGAGATGGCTCAGCAGTTAAGAGCACTGGCTGCTCTTGCGGAGGACCTGGGTTCAATTCCTAGCACCTTCATGGCAGCTAACAACTGTCAGTAAGTGCAGTTCCAGGTGATCATCGACCTCTTCTGACCTCCGTGGACACTGCACAACACAGGCGCACTTACATATGTGCAGGCAATACACTTATACACATAGTATTTAAAAAAAAATACTAAACAAAATATTTCTAAAAGAACAAATCTTCCTAATTATATTACAAAGAGATAAAGTAAATCGTAGAAGTCAGTAAAAAATGAACCTTAGAATTGGTAAGAATACAGATTTAGAAAGGGAGTTGCCTGAAGAAAAAAGAGAAAGAAAACATTATAGCTAGGAAAAACATCTGTTTAAGGACAGGAAATGAATATGATCGAAAATCCAAGGAAAAGGTGTGACGATAGAATGTCAAGAGATCTCAGGAGAAAGGTCAGTGAGAAAGGTATCACTAAGGCCAGATTTTAAGAGCAGGTCAGAGTTCACTGCACTTTCAGGAGGTTTGAGGAAAGCTATCGAAATAGAAATGGAAGTCTCCAAGTTGGGCACAGATTAGGGGCAGCTAACTGTGGTTAGCAGCTTGATGCTCTATGATTATGAGTGACTGCTGCCAGGCATCCATGATCTTAAGGGTACAAGGGATGCCTCAAATTAAGATGGAAAAGAGGAAGAACTAAAAGGGATGCCTTCTTCCTATTTTTTAAAATCAGTTTCAAATCCTCTAGTGTATGTACTCTGCTTAAATGTATCCTGGAAAACTGATGCTCCTTTGATTCCCAAACCTTAGGGGAAAAGTCCTAGTATGTTCCTGCACTATAGTCTGAACTGACTACATATTGTATAATGAAAAAAAATATATTCTGAATGTAATATTAATCATAGCATGTTCCAGTGTTTAGATCAGTTCTGTCATAAACCTGGGACGTGGTCTGAGATGCCCTGTGTACAGACTTTCCATTTTCTGAAGGACAAGCTTAATCTTTGTCAGCTGTGTAATAGTGACTCAGTCCTACCAGCAGTGACAGCCTGCAGAAATTACACTAAGCCCATCAGAACCCAATCCAGAAAAGGAGTGTGGATAACAGTCAACCCCAGGGTATCTTGCCCATCATATTCAGGTATTTCTCAGCCATACTACGCTCTAAGAGGCCCCAACTGAAAATAAACTCTGGTGTCAGTTCTCCATTTACTGAAGATGCTGAGCGAATTTGGTTCCACAAAACGTACAAGTCCCTTTTCCTTATAAGACCTGAGGCAGTTAAAGTGGGACCAAGGGAACTCTTCAGATGATCATGACTAAAATGTTGAGACTTTACAGAACCTAACTCAGATGTTTGGTCTCTTATCTGACACCTTCTTCCAAACAGGTTTGTTTTACAGGTAAGCAGGTGATATAGGGGGAAGTTTCCTTTGTATAGATTTTCATTTCCTAAGGGACAACATTAACTCTTCACTAGTCCAGTTATGAATTTCTGTGTTAACTGCTGACCTGTGTACAAATAAACTTCTTTGATGAAATCTGAGAGTGGCACTAATCTACAGCATACAGATAAAAATTCAGAGGGCACTTTGATAGTGTCCATATAGTAAAATAACAATAGTAGATTCATTCAACTGGAGCCCCTGAGCTACTTAACTCCAAGTTCTTGGCCAGACATATATACACCATAAGACACTTGGTCACAGGACACAGCAAACTCAAGTTGGTACTGGCCAAACACTTCCTCCCTGTTTGCTAGCTTTTAAAGTACCTGAAGGTGATATGCAGGATGATGGGAGGGCAGTCGGGGAGTCACCAACCATCTTACTCATTTGTAAACTCTATGTAGTACATTGATGAGCAGTGTAACAAAATATGTCCACGAGAACAGTAGTGCCATGAATGTTTTAGGGATTACCAGTTGCGTTCTGATTTGATTTAATGTTCTCTCCATAGGAGGAAACACATGTTTGGTATTATAATTCTGAAAACTGTTTGGAAAATCAAAATTTATTTTTTTCTAGGTGCTACTTAAATGGTTGCAGAAGAATTAAAACTAGAAGACTGTTTAAACTATCATTTTGTCAAGACTTGGAGCAATGGCACAGGGACTGACCAGGAAGCCTTCTACCTAAAATTTAGTTCTCATTATACTAGATGATAATACTCAAACTGCTAAGGGAGAAAATCAGTATCAATGGTTCAACCCAGCCCTAAAACCTAATAACCATAATGACCAGCATGGTAAACTACCTCTACTGGTGTGTCAGTGGTACTGTTATCTGGGGAGTAATCAACAGCTATCTAATTGGGATTAAAACCCTCTCAATGGGCATGAACTCATGGGTGGCACTATAATCTCAGCTAAATACACATGGCAGAAGAGGACATAGATCTTAGAAAAAAAACCCTATCTCTGTCATATCTCTAGACAAATGAAATTTCTTACCATGTGCTAAATGCAGATCCTTAGAATTACAGACAAGCACACCGTATACTACTCATCAACGAAGCTTTTTTATCCAAAGGATGGAGGCTACTGCAGATTTCCATAACTGCTTAGACACATAGAATATATGTCTGAGAGATGCCTAGTCCTAGGTGACACATCTGCAGTTGAACCTCTACACCCAAGGTTCATTTCACATGGTGGAACAGGGGTAGATAGAAAGCTAATGCATCCCTCAACTCTTACCAGTGAAGCTTCCTTATACAACAGAGTGCAATGCACACAGAAGGCTACAACTGGCCAAGTTTTAAAGAATAAGAGACTGCAGAGTGTGTGTCCCTGGATGGGACTCCCACCCATGGCCCAGGGACCATTTTGGAAGAGGAGAAGGAAAGATTGTAAGAGCAAAGACTGATTCGTGAACATAGGGGTCCAGAGGCTTTCAGGTCACTGGAAGCTTGCACATGTGAACATGTGGCAATGGTGGAATCGAGCACAGGACCCATGCCAATTCAATTAAACAAGGGCCCAGAGGGGAGGGGAGAAATGGATGGCAGTCCAGCCCTAAACTGAGAACTATTGGAGACAGATTGCTGTTGAAAAAGGGAGAGTATGCCTGACTTATGATCTCTAAATTGGCTGACTAAATTCTAGTGGTTGAATTTGTACTGAAAGACATCTGGGTACAAATGCTCGACTGGACAGCACTTAACATGTATGGCAGAACACATGAGGATAGGTGGGGTAGATAGGGGATCATAGATGGGGGAGGGTATCTTAATTTGATTTAGAACTTTTGTATGCAATTACAAAAGCTCAGTGCAATTTTTTAAACTGTCATTTTGAATGTTCAACTACCAGAACTTGGAAACTTTGACAATGAGGACAGAGAGATGAAAATGATTGCCAATTTTTTCTCCCTTGCCCTTCAAGGGCCCAGGGTACAATGGACACCATTAAAAGAGCACTATTCTGGTAAATTCTACCGGTTTTCTTGATCATAGGGGGCATGGAGAAACCTGAGGTTGACCCCTAATTGGTATACATACTGTAGAAAGGAAAATCTACATAGAGTGAAATGTTCTTGAGCTTCAAGAGAAGCTACATGATCAGCAAGACCCAAACTCATCCCAACAGATGGCTCAACTGACAGAGGAAGACTAATAGAGCAATGGGGCCTCACTCAGATTACTAAACAGAACGCCTTCAAAGTCTCAACTGACTTAACAGCAAAATGGATAATTCTTTGTTAATCTTAAGCACTCAACAGGGAAATATTACAAAAGAGTAAAATGACTGATAATAATATTGAATATTTAAAAATTAAGTACTATAAATGAAGATCTGTGATCTATATAAACATTTTTTCCTTTGAAAGACCCAATTCTAACACTGAAACCACAAGCTGTTTTTTTTGTTTGTTTTTTTTTTTTCACTAACATCTGCTGATGAAAATCCTAACTGAATGGTTTCTTCCAAACTCTAAGAAGTACGTTAAGGTACACAGGGTAAAGATTAAAGAAAACCTCTCTACCTTTGTGAGTGGGAGGCTCTGGTTCAACACTCCTCTGCCTTCTGACTCAGAAAATGCTTAATTAATCTTAAGAGAATGGTCCTTATTACTGTGGCATTCCCGTGTAATAATGCCATGTTGGCTTTTTAAAGTTTTTGTGCAAAAGCAGTAGAAATTCTGCAATAAATTTTGTTTGAACCCTCTCTAATGACATGTACGTCTATGAATTTGATCATAGCATCCTTAGCATTGCTTAAGGCAATCCTTGACTGGAAAGTAACACTACATAAACAAGGCAAAGGAAGGAGAATTGCACCCATGTCGATTATCATATATGTGGGACTGATTGCAAAATCGTGGATTTTTAACATAGTTGTCCATGTCCTCATTAGAGGAATGACAAAAGAGATCTTTTGCAGAGAATCTACAAAGTACATAGTCATTCATGATCTGGGGTGGAAAAAGACACTGCATATCCAAGATCCATTCTTATGATGGGGCCTTGGGCAGGTGTACTTCTTACATTTGTGCCTGCCATAGTCATCACAACTGAAAGTGTGCAGACTCATGTCTTCTGTGATGGGTTATTTAATCTCACCAGGCTCAAGCTTAGATTTAGACTACACTTAGATCATCACATTAGCATCAGACCCCTGGAAAAATGACCCTAATCGTCTCTCTTCAGGTGGGCTGTTTCTGGCATTTGTTCTTGTACTGCTTTTTGTTCCTAAATCGGCAATGCTGATGGAGCTGATCAGCCAGGACTGAAAGGCTTAGAACCTGAGAAAGTGATTGGGCAGATTGTGGAATCTCTCCTGTTTGTACTGAGTAGAGAGGAGAGAAGAAGGCTGGAGTACGTATCTGGGAACCAGAGCAGGACTCTCTCTGTGTACTCATAGGTGTGTGGATGGCTCTATCAATATTAACTCACGCAGAAGTCTTGTTCAACGGTCTACAGAGTAAGTGAAGAACCTGGTGATCACGGGATGGCCAACCTGCCTATGAGCAACTCCTGCATGACTATCTTGTTCCTAGAAGCAGAAACTCATCTTTAAAAGTGAGACTAATATTTTCCAAGTGATTGGTGACATGAAGAATTTTTGAATATATACCTTAAGATCAAGATAGCCCCCAATAACCCACTTTTGACTAAGATTTGGCATTGAATGCCCAGTTGCTTCCCCTTGTGAGGCCTTTATTAAGCTCTTCTATTATTCTGTCCTTGCTTATTAAATTTATGAACAATTTCTTTATTCTCATCTGGAATCGTTCAAACTCCAAGTAACTATACAAATGAATACTTATGGGTAAAGCTCCTTATGTAAGGGACTCCTAGCTGGACAGTCTTCTGGAGAAGAAGCCCTGACTATGTTCCCCTTTACCTCCTCCCTTTCAACAGGAAGTAACCAAAAGATCATAACCTTTTTTCCTAGAAGCAGTTAGGGGTAAATCATAAGGGGTGATCAGGTCATCAGTGTGGACCTTCTTGAGTGATACAGAGCTTCCTAGACAGTATAGAGCATTGCACCTGGTTGAGCTTCCCTGCCTGCTGCCATTTTTTTGAGCTGCAAAAATACAATCGGTGCCCTGAGGCTTCTGTGGAAACGGGGTTGTAATGCACAACCTCTCAGCTAGGCAACTTTAAGTCTGCTGAGGACTTAGATCTCAAACATCTCCCAGCTGGCATCCTCTTGCCTTTGGTTCTTTATTCCTATGTAGCAAATAAAGTTATCTTTGTTTGCTTTTCTGTCAGTCAACTGAATTCTTGTAGGATGGGTAGACAAGAACCCAGTCAGAGACAGGAGATGGTCTCCAATGACCAACACTTCAACCAGACCTCAAACTCTGCACATTGAGCATAAAGAATCCTTACAATTA
>NW_008345609.1:698731-705892 GCF_000622305.1 Nannospalax galili | reverse complement strand
CAAAATCTTTAAGGACTATAAAATACTGCAAAATGCCTTTTAAATTTTTGTTACAGTATTCAGAAATAAGGGTCTGATAATGATAAAACTTTAATACTCCTTCAACATGTTCCACTATGTCACTATGATTTAGGATGTTTTTTATAAGAGACAACTTCTTTCCTCAATCAGAAATAAAAGAACAAACTATGGAAATACTAGGGGGAGTTAGTGCTCATAGGTGAATTAATTTCTGTCACTGTATTCATGTCTTCTGATTTTTTGTTTCTCTAAAGGGGTGTTAGAACATTTTAATACTAAAGGAATTATCCAGAGGGAAACAGAGGTTGAGACAGCAGATTTTTTTTTTTTTTTTTTGAGATTAGGCAATTCCCCCAGGAGTGTTCTGTATATAACAAAATAGGAATTGAGCACAGAGTTAGGTAATTGAGAAAGACTTTTTCAGATGGGCACTTGCAGTGGCTACTTAAATAAGATAATGGATGTGATTTGCAGTCTGTAAGCTTTCATGTAAACGTTAAGGAACATTATTTTAAAACAGTTTATCTGAGTAGGAAATGCTCGATGCTGGAGAATTATTTTTTAAATGCACTTTTTTATGTTTAGCCAAATGTCATTTAGGATTTTAATGAATCACTTAACAGCTTTAGCTGATCTCATTAAGCCCAGGACTGTTGAGACAGGCTGTGTTTGATGTGACCTGTTGTCTCCCTGAAAATCTTGGTAGCTATATTGGTAAACAACCAGCCATGGGAAGCCAGAACCATCGTTGTCCTTTTCTCATCCACACGTGTAGGACACATGAGTCCATCAATGAATTAAGTGAAACATGGCAAACTAGGCTAGGAAGCAAAATTAAATCTCACCCAGACATTAGCTCTATGCTAGCTCATGAGTTACTCCAAGGTGTGCTGGAACAAAAGCAAGGGCCCTCCAACTTGTCTGCAATAACAAACACTCCAAGTTACCATTGAAACACCAAAATAAGCAAATTATTTTTACTTGCCATTGTTGCTGAAGTTATTTTTTTAATTTTGCAATTTTCATGCAATATAGTTTGATGGTATTTAGATTCCTTCCCCTATCCATACCTCCCCCACTACCCCTGCATCTAATTTCATGCACTATTATTTGAGTATATCATTATATACTATATATGTATATGTAATATATAATATGGCCTATAGAGTCATGCAATGCCTGAGGAAATCAGAAGGGGGTGTCAGATGCCCTGGAACTGGAGTTACAGATTTATTTATTATCTATTATTTAAAGTAGAAGATAAATTCAAAAATGTGTTCTGATGCCTCCTCCTGAAACACAAATGGTATTATCAAGAAAATGATATCAACATTTTTATACAAAAACTTGCCTACATTTTTATACAAAGTCTTGCCTACAATTCTTGCAAGATTTTCAGTGACTCTCTCAGATCACCTACTTCATCAACTTCTCTGAAGAAGGATTTTGCAGTAAGAGGCTCAGGAATTAACATGTTCTATATAAAGCAGTCATAGAGTACAGTCCCTTTCTTATATACAGCAAAGACTGGGTTAATGTGGGTTAAGTATAGAGGGAATAAATACCATTTCACTGCAATGACAATTTAAACTTATGAAGTTAATTGTGTATCTAAATTAACTCTTTGGCAGTTCTTTCAGAAATTTTCCTGTGGGATGGGAACACAAATTTAGTAGTGTTTATAATTTTAACTGAATTCTAGAATACTATCATAAAAGATCATTGTTATAAGGTCCTCCCCACTCCCCAACCCCCACCTGTTTAAGAAGCTTATGCTCTACCAACTGAACTAGCCAGGTGTTACCCACCGATTTCTGTAAGGTACATCCACAGATAGTAAAACTGAATGAAGCAAAAAAGAGAAAAAGCAAAATGTGTGTGTGTGTGTGTCCTACTGAGAGTTTTTTATATTAACACTCAAATTTCTTATATTCAAAATAATAAGAATTAACTTGCTAATAACTAAAGTTTTGAATACCAGTTACATGCAATGGAAATTAGCAATCATACTAGAACTCTGTAAGGTAGATATCAATTACCTTTCACACAAACAGTAACAGATTTTAAGAGACATTAAACCTGCAACTAAGATATTCAGGATCAATATGCAAACACTAAACAAAAACTATATATATAATCATAATGGAGATGTTTGGACTGACAAATAGCATTTAATTTTCTGGATAACTATTCTGGCATCTATGCTGACTTCCTTAATGAGAATGAACATTGTCAGTGATGGAATTCGAGTCGCAAATGTATTACTACACAGCCCTCCAATACATAAGTGAATATTTAGGAGTCATATAAGGTATAAACATTAATTGCTTTTCAAATATGAAAATACTTTAAAATTGGATTCTACTTTTTAAAAAATGATAGTGAATTTACTTGATTAAAACAAAAATAAATGGTATAACTGTATTACTAAAATCATTTCCTAAAAGTGGATTAAAAGTACAGCTTTCTTCTTCATCTGGCTCAGGAGGAAAAATCTCTCCCTTCACATTTTCAATTATCTCTCCAATCTGACCGAGGGAGAGGGAAAAGACCACAGAAAAATTAGTACGGGGATTCCTCAAAATATTAAAAATTGAACTTCCCTCTCATCCAGACATACTATTTCTGTGTGTTTACCCCAAAGGATGGAAGTTAGCTCAATGTAGAGTTGCAGGTCACAAACAGCAGTCACTTAGAGTCATGAATTGGAACATATTAACTGTGTGAGGCAATTTTAAGGTTCCCATTACCTTTTTTTTTTATCCTGAAAGTTTATGTGTACTTAATGATGCAAGAACACAAAATTTTCTGAAGTATTTTAATTTTCTTTAGAACACTCGGAGTTGAAATAGAACTGTTTAGGAGCACAAATTTTGGTCTACTCCCACAGTCTCTCACTTCTTCACCAATTCTAACATATATTTGAAAGATACTAAAGCTCTTGAAATTGTGCAGACTATAGTTATGATCCAGAAGCTCTTTCAGTTCAGTATTCCACCTAAAGAATATCTTGCTAAGTTATTCTGAATGAATCTAAGATTTTGTTTAATAACAAAGTTAAAGATTTACATTAACAATTATCAGAAAAAATATTGTTAGTATCAGGGAGGGATTATAATACTTAAAAGATATTTACTTTTAATTGCCAAAGATATTACTCCAAAATTTACATGCCTTAGATCCTATGTGACCAAATATGACATAATTGTCATAATATGTAAAACAATAACAATATTGTTTAATAAATGATTTGCAAAATAAAACTTCCATAATCTATATTTCTCAAAGAAATATGTCCTCTATGCATAATGTTTTAAATAAAGTAAGAAGGAATAAAGAGTAATGATAACTTGGAAGAACTCTTGATCTGACTGCACACACAGGTTCCTTCCACTGTACCTAGTTACAAATTTAAGACACTAAGGATACTATGGAGTTTCTAGAGGAAAAACGCAATCACGATAAAAAACTTGAACCCCATATTCAACCATGGGACTGAGAGATAAAGTTTTCCACTTTATCTCTTCAGAGACACTTCAACTGGGATGAGCCAACTTCAGGGATTCTCCAAGAACACTTGTGTCATAGGATGTTCAAACGTATTGCAAGTAATAATTCTGCTTTTGTAAAGTTTATAAGCACCTGAATCACACACATGGGGCAAACATCGTCCAATCCTTCATTTTGCAAATCTGATGGTGCTACAGAGACCATGTCTCCTAAAGGAGTTCACCGCAATGCACTGACCCTATCTTAAGGGACACACAATTTAGTTCTGACATGACATATCCCACTTCTCCCCGGCACTGTGCAGAGGATCAGAGTATCAGACTCATTTTGAATGCAGAGGGAAGCATGACAGAGGGTTTTAATTTCACAGAGTTCTGCATCTCTGCCCAGGAAGGGTGAAAGGATGCTCCTACATATAATTACAAGAACATGCAGAGATGGATTAGGTGCCCACAAGGAGGAGGGCACGAATTCCCCACTGACCTTTTTGGTGTTTAAAGGACTGAATGGAGCCTGAGTGGTGGACCATTTTCACTCTGCGTGTCGTGTTCCGGCAGGGTTAAGGAGATGTCCAAGAGCGAGGCGGAGGAACAGTAGCCAGACTTTTCAGATATTTTCCTGGCTCCAAGTAATCCCGAGCCTTCTAGCACATCGCAATTCGACACCTTCTTTAGCCAGCACTTAACTGGGGAAGGCTGTGCACCCGCCAGTTTCATCGTCATAGCAACGTGGGAGGGCAGTCCCACGGCCGGCTCCCCTCAGTGGCTACTTCTGTAATAACCCCACATCCAGGCTGTTTCCCAGTGCCGCAGTGAGGGTGGGTGTTGCAAGGGGTTTGCTGCATGTGGAGGGAAAGAATTTTCTTAAGGACAATACATAAATGCAAGCATTCCTCCAGCGCTGCCACTACTGGGCTCATTTTCAACCTTTGAGCATCCTTATCACATGCAGGCATTAGCATACATTTTCTAAAAGTTGGTCTGTAAATGCTGAACTTTTAAAGAAGGGTAAAGTTGATGTCTGTCCTCACAGGACTGTGCTGACAATTTCAGCTTTCCTTCTTGAACTTGATGGAGGCCACCTCAGCTCAGTCAGTGGTGTGGTTTATTAGGTAAGCAGTGGTACTATGTAGCACATTACACTGGAGTTCTCTTCTGCTTCAGCTAATTAAATCCTAAATTATTTACGATACTGAAATATTTAATTCCCCTTACCAGTAATTGAAGAAATGCTATTCATGATATTCGATAACATATGCTGAAGCACTATAAAACGAGAATATTACATTCTAATGTTATAAAAGAAACTGAGTCTCAGAGCAATTGCAGTGACTGAAAGGAGAGCAAGAACCAGCTTAACCCATTTTCCATATCCTCTCCTTTCCTCATATAAACATGATTCCTGATTCTAACCCCTAAATCCCTCCTGGAACTTATAAGGTATTACTGAACAGACATACAACAGAAAGAACTACTGGTTTCTGAGTTTGGAAATTTGTCAAAACAATTTAGAATGAAGTTAGAGTCCAAAGAAAAGCAGATAAAGGATAACAACATTTCAAAAAGATCAAAGCCTCAAACAGATTGAGTTGCTGCTATAGTATCGTTGGTTTCATGTGTGTGATGAAACAAAAACAGTAAGATGAATGTAACTTTCAAAGAATCATGCATTCCAATAATATATTTGTATATTACATATGTATTATATATATACATATAATCAGAAATTTAAACTGCAGTTCATTATGATTTGTCATGGTTACTTTTGGGTGGTAGGTTTGGTCAGGAGGTTATCACTCAAAGAATTTTTAATGTGAAGATCATTGGTTGTGAGATCATCTAACTGAAGAGAAGAGTGGGGAGAGGGAGAGCAAGAAGGAGAGGGAGAGGGAGAGGGAGGGAGAGAGAGAGAGACAGAGAGAGCATGCTAATTGGCTCTACTCAGAATAGAAGACATAGTGAAGAATTTGCTTCCTTTGTAATGTTCCCTAATATTGAGTATTGAGTAAGAGCTCCCAATACAGGCACTGAAGAAATGCTAGGTTACAGATGACAGACTCAGTGTGCTTATATCAAATGGCGATCTAGCAAAGATCTCACACACTGTCTCCAGAAAATCTTTTTAAGATAATCAAACTAAATCCAGGAGTAACAAATAACTTCCCTGAGATTTTTTTTTTTACTTTATTTAGCTCATCTAAAGTTATAATGATAATACAACTGAATTCATAGTTCATTCAGATGCATCCTGATTAGATTATAGTACAATTAGATTATAGTACTAAATAGATTATAATACAACCCTATATTCTTCAGTGAGGAGGATGAAATTAGGCAATGTATTTAAGAGTTAATTCATAGGCTTTGTACTGTGATTTGATTAGAGAATGGATTTTGCTTATAAATTCTTCAAAATGAGTAATATTTATGAGCTATGATCATCTAATACAGTTTTCAGGAGGCCCAGATAAAGGAGCTCAAAGCTTCTGACACTAGATCACACTTCCAGCCACAGATACATATTAAATCTCTTCAAACTTCTTCTGTCTCCTACACATACTCTTCCCATCTTCCAATAAAAAGGAGGCAAGGAAGGACCTGTATGAACTGGATATGAATGGAGAATTTTCAAACATTCCATTTAAAAGTTTTAAAAATATTTTATTATTTTTATTTTATGCGTATGACTATATTGACTGCATGTAAGTGCACCTGTGCTGTGCAATGCCTGCAGAGGTCAGAAGAAGGCATCAAATCCCCTGGAACTGGAGCTACAGATTGTTGTTAACCACCATGTGGGTGCTGGGAATCAAACTCAGGTCCTCTGCAAGAGCCGTCAGTGCTCTGAACCACTAAGTCATCTTTCCAGCCCCATAAAATTTATTCCATTTTCTAAGAAGGAAGTTTAGAATTATTTCTAACTTCTCTTGCCCTAACCTCTGTAGTACAGCTATGATTAAAGTATTTTAATATAAACTGGATTACTTTTTTAAAGCAAAAATCATTTGGTGTTGGACTTTCAGAAGGATTAGCATGGAATTCAAAGAACAGCTTTGCTTGTTTTTAAATCAGTCTTTTAGGGAAGGTTGCTAGAGAAACAGCTTTGTGAAGGGCCAGGGAAATTATAATCACCATCTGCTTTATAGGAAAGACAGTATAAAAGAGAAGGAAAAGATGTGTGCTGAGTGTGTGTGTGTATGTGTGTGTGTGTGTGTGTGTGTGTGTGTGTGTTTGTCTGTCTGTCTGTCTGTTCCTGTTTCCGTTAAAAAAAAAAACATAGTGTGAATGCATTAGATATGTAAAGGGAAGAAACCCAAGTTTGAACAAAAGCCTTTCTAAAGAGAAAACATCTTCCTGTGATCTGGCAAAAGAAGCATTTTTAGACTGTCACATCCATTGTAAAACATTAGAAGTGTTGGGGCTGGAGAGATGGCTCAGTGGTTAAGAGCACTGACTGCTTTTGCAGAGGACCCAGGTTCCATTCCCAGCACCCACATGGAAGTGAACAAACCTCCTCCTCTTCAGACTTCCACAAGCACTGCAAGACACAAGTACACTTTTCATACAATACATTTTGGTGGCATTTCGATCTCCTCCTCATATGTACCTTCCCTCACTGCCCTCACCTCAA
>NW_008345609.1:689018-698670 GCF_000622305.1 Nannospalax galili | reverse complement strand
GAGAGAATCTGATTCATGTTCCTAAATGTCCTTCAGTGTGGGTCCATCCACTGGTCCCAACAAGAATTCCACCCCTGTAATACACTATCTTTCCTCCTTTCAGCAACCATCAACTGCAAAAGTTTCTTAGATTGGTTTGGATTTCTTATCCACTTCACCATATCTATGCTGAGATTTTGTATTTGTATTTTTTCTGATATTTCTATGCTTTCTACCAATAATATACACAAATCATACAGACATCTTAACCCTCTCTCAAACTCTCATTATATTTTGAAGTTTTCTTTATAATCCAATCACTGGCCCAAGATTTTTGTTTCTGCAATTCTTGCTTCCCACAACTTACCACCTGTTTCCTGTCTTTAAGTAATTAATCTGTCAGGCTCCTTGCTATATTTTGCTTCCCAGAGTGTCCAAGAATTCTGCTCCTTGCATCACTGGCTGAGGTTTTCCTTCTTTGGATTTAGCAATATGACTGTCAGTTTAGTCCAGTGTAAGATCCTCCTGCCATGCTCCATCAGGAGCACAGGATAATTCTGTCTGCCTATTTGGGTCTTGAATCACTGCTTTAATTAACATTAAAATTGCCAATTCTGATTCTCCTTGCTTAAATAGTCACAGAAATAGAAAATGTTTTAGTAGTTATTTTCCTTCTAGAATTCAGTTATTTAAGGTATTAGCAGGTGAAATGAAACAACAAAGTGACTTTAAAAAGCATTCACTCGGGGAGCAAGGAATAAAGATAGTATCATATGCATGGGAAATACTAGAGAGAAAGACTGATCTCCATGAAACAAACTGAGTGCAGATGGATAGATCATCTTTTTCTTCAGGGACCAGTGTAGATTCCATCATGTAGCCTTCATGCATGTTTATAAAGGAACAAAGAGAGGAATTTTAAAATTGTAAAAGTGCTTCAGAAATGTGCTTACTTAATGGCATAAGTAGTTGCCACCTTCCTTAAACACAGACAAAGGAAATCTACTAAAATATTTTGCACATTTTATATTTATGTACAATACATATATTTAATGTATTGATAAAAAATCTCATTCCATTGTCCTTCCATATTTTATTAAAGACACAATTTAACCAGTCAGAAAAGGATATGCAATCATAACAGGATGGGTCAAGTGTAATTTAACAATCACTTTCCACAAAGTCTATGGTCTTGGGTGCAGGTATTGTACAATATCAGAATTAAGCAGATCAGTACTGCTTACATACAGCCTGGGTGCTTAGAACAGCATTTAGTGCTGGCACTCCTAGTAGATGTGACTAAGGAAAAATCTATAGTCTCCATCTTGTCTGGGTTTAACCTGATGAGGTCTGATCTTAACCCAGCAGTTTTGAGACAAGAGCACACAATGATTTGCTTGAGAGGACAGCATCAAGAAAAGGTAGTTACATAGAACAAAGAATGTGATGATATATTATGTGATTATTTCTTCAAATCTCCATACTGTTTAGCCTGTCACCACCTACCTTGTCTATTAACATGGAATGTGGGGACGGTAACATAGGTTTTGCACATACTCAAAGAATTAGAGTTACAAGTAGATAAATTATACCTTCATAAAATTGTTTAAATTAATGTAATTGAAAAGAATGAAATGATAGTTGAATCTGTATCCACTTAAAAATGATTCAAAGACCTCAAAATAAGTTGTTGGCCCCTTCCAATATTGTTTCTATGAGATCTCCTGTCGATGAAATTCTTTCCAGGTCTCAGATTTTTGGTGCTATTTCTTCCATTTGGAATGATTATCTTTACACTCTTATAATTGTTTCTGAAATTCTCACTCATCTTTAATGCACCATAGAATGTCATTTCTTGGAAGAAGCATCCCTCACCTATATCATCCATAGTAAAACCAGATATGTATGAAATTAGCCTCCTATCATTCCATCATAATTATCAACACTTCATGACATTTCTATCATGTTTCTGCCATGGATTGTATATATATGATTTTTATAGAAGGTATAAATAAAAATATTTTTCCAGTTAAAAATTTTATTATTTAAGGTAGACATTGCATTGACTTTCTTTTCTGCTATTCACTATATCTAAAAAATCCAATATATAAATTGAGGAAATAAATACTTTCTGAATAAATGCTTTTCTGTGATCCTTAAACATTGTTGATTTGCAAATAGGGCAGCATTGACTAAGAATGTACAAGTATCTCTGTGGTAGGATACAGAGTCCTTTGGGTATATGACAAGGAGAGAAATGACTCGGTCATGTGGTAGATCTACTTTAAACCTTTCGAGGAACCTGCACACTTACTTACATAGTGGTTGCAACAGTTTTCAGCAGCAGTGAATAAGTGTTCTTTGTTCCCACATCCTCACCAGCACTTGTCATTGTTCTTTGGATCTTAGCCATTCTGACCGGGGTAAGATGAAATCTCAAAATAGTGTTGATTTGCGTTTCCCTGATAGTTAAAGATGCTGAACATTTTTAAATGAATTTCTCAGCCACCTGCCTAAACTGACTTGCTTGGGGATCATTGTGGAAAGGGGGAGGAAAGATTGTAAGAGCTAGAGTTGGTGGATGAATACAAGGAAACCAGATTTTCTGGGCCGCATCAGGGAAGTTGCACATAAGAGCCTACAACAGTTGTGACAGCATGCACAAGACCTGTGCAAGCCCAACCCAGACAAAAGCCAGCACGGAATGAAGAGGTGGACAAGGAGCCGCAGTCCTACCTGAGGATCTATTAGCAATTGATACCTGCTAGTAGAGAGAGAGTCCTTTTCTTTAAGTGTGTGGCGCCTGGTAGGCTGACCAGATTCCGAGGAACAAAACCACACCATGAACAGTTGGGAAACACAAGTAGTAACTGTAGATATATTTGTTAGTATCTGTGTATCTTCATAAGTTTCAAAATAATGTTCTAAAAGTGCCAACAAATCACCCACAGTTTTTTCAATTGATAAGTTATTGAGCAAAGCCAGAACTCAGCTGTGCTGGCTGTGGTGTGCTAGGTATTTAAATCTGGTATTTTTTTATGATAATTTAGAATATGCCTAATTAGCCTAACCCTATGTCTTATAGTTTGCCTAGGAAAGTAGAAATGAAACAGCTTTTAAAGTTCACTATTTTCTTTTCAGGCATAATATATGATCAATCGCTGAAGAAGTACAATAGACTGGTGTTCACTGTGGTCAGAAGTATAACAATATAATAATAGTCACCCACTCAAAATGTTATATACAGCAATATTAGGAATAGTTATTTACTTGGAAAAGTCTTAATACATACTGATAAATGTAAACAGTAAAATATATACTTTTTAATAAAATATATGTGTATATATTTATGATGAGAAAATACAGCAAAGTCTACATGGAGGTATATAGATAAAATGACACAGTTTTGATTTACTTAGTGATATTTTAATCTTGATATACATTCAATAATATATTGACTTACATTCTAAATTACCTTTGTTCCTGTGTAATTATTAATGGTCTCAAACTTTAAAAAATAATGTTTGGACAGTGAAATAATTTTTGGATAGTGACTTATGTGGTCATTCCTTTTTTTTTCTTTTATACGTGTGTATTGCCTGCATGTTTTAAAGTGAACCCGTGCTGTGCAATGCCCAAAGATGTCAGAAGAAAGGGTCTGAGTCCCTTGGAACTGAAGTCACAGACTGTTGTTAGCTGCCTTGTGGTTGATGGGAAACTAAACCCAGGTCTTCCAAAGAGCAGCTAGTGCTCAGAACTGCTGAGCCACCTCTCCAGTCACATCTGGTCATTCTTATTATCATATCTGCATTGCATTTTATAGAAAACAATTGCACATATAGAAATTAAATAATATTTTGAAATAACATTGTTATAAATATATTTTCTACCTTGTAATTGGATTTCTATTATGCAGGAAAGTTGCTAGATTATCCATTCCCTCACATTAAAAATTCTGGCATTTAACAAGTTCATGTCATCTGACTTCATTAATGTAATACTTGAGGTTGAATTGTCCAGTGCTATACTTTTTTTCACCTTTAAAAGAAACCAATAGTAAGTAGTAAATGAATATGTTGCAATAATCTAAATCTATTAATTGGACCTTGTAACAATGGTATCTTGAGCATTGTATGTATTTAAACATTAGGATAAAATAGAAACAAAGGGTTTTCAAAACAAAATCAATAGTGGAAAGATTACTGAAAAACTTCATTGACTCCACAAAGTGAATATGAGTAACTTGAAATCCTTAATGTGTCTGTATTTAAAGTGTACATTATAGCTTTATAGTCATCAAAACAAAGGTAAACAATCTAAGTTTAGCCTCACCAAATAGTTGGTCACTTGAAAAATACTCAGTAAACCCTACTCTATACCAAACATGCATATTCTTCCTTATTTGCTGTCATCCTGTAAGAGGAGGAATATACATATATTCTTTTCACTACACTTAACAAGTATGCACTGAATTTAATGTTCCAAATTCAGTCAGGATATATAATTTTAGTTTTTGCAAGCTTTATACTAAAAGAAACATCATATCTTTGCAGTTACCTTAAGAATAGATGGCATATGGCTACATAAGACCTGAGTCTTCGAAGCTCTAAGATTTCCAAGTGATGAGTAGAAAGAACCCTCAGTGAGAAGCATCTCACTGTGTCCTTAGCTCCTTGCCCAACATGGGGGTCTCTGACAGGCAGAAACTCAAGCCCTTGCAAGGGTAAGTGAGGCAGAGGGGAAACAAAACCCTGGACTGTGGCCGCAAAAGGACCCCCCCCCCAGCATTTGACAACCATAGCAATTAGGGCAGAAAAGCAGCAAAAAGTGTCATACAAGACCACTACAACACCCAGAACTGATGGTAACTTTTTGACAGTGCTTAACTGATTGTATATGGTCAGAGATTCCAGCCAATCAGGGTCCAGCAGGTTCTTAGTAAATGTGGTTGAACTTGGGCTTCATGCTCATTGTCACTGTGGAATTTATCAGAGGAAGAAGGAAGACTTCAGAGCAAGGTGACTCCACTCAGCTGAGGGACTCTTGATGTAAGATTCAGAGAACCCAGGAGACAGACTGTGACTGATGCTGCTGCCTTAGACAGCAAGACTCCTGGAAGCAGAAGGCTGGGCAACTTCAGGTAAAAAGACTCATTCCTGCCTCAGCCTTCAGAGAACTGATGTTCCTGTGTTCACATGTTGGAAACAGGAAACCTGCCTCTGTTACTTCAATATGTGACTTATGGTCTCATCTTGCAAGGGACTGCTCTGGATTGGCACCCTGAAGCCCTGGGAGCTTTAAGCTGTAACAGTTTTCAGAGCTGGAATGGCTCTCTCCATTATCATCCAGTTGCTACAGACAGAGCTGAGGTAAAATTCACAAGCAGCTTGTTTCTGATTGAGGTAACACCCTGGTATTACTGGAAGGCTTGTTGAATGTACCTGGTACTCACCACCTGTTGGAGTGGAGGGTGGAAATGGTCACTCTGTACTCATCCATCTTCATTCTGTTTCTCAAATGACTCTAGACCAAGAACCCTGATTTAGGACTCTCTCTTGAAAAATCAAATAATTATGCAACAATGGAAAATGACAGGGCTATCTAAAGCAAAACAAAATCATGGATATACATCAGTATCCAAAATACAAACCTTTTTCTGAAAAAAAAAAAAACATAGATCAGATTGCCTCATTATGTACTTCACTGGTTTCTATTGTCCAGAGAAATTTTTCCTTAGAATTTTTAATTGAAGTTTGGGGAAATTCATATAACACATCTTGATTGTATTTTGATCCTTTCCCCTATCTTCAACTCCCCCATGGCCTCCCCACCATATTTCATGCATTCTGTCATATGTGTTAAGGCTTATTGAGCTATGTTTGTGTCTACAAATGTCACTCAATGCAAGTTCACCTGCTGGAGCAGAGTCAACCTATTTTAGAGTCACTCTCTTAAAGACCAACTCTCCCTCTCCCAGGACTAGTTACACTAGTCCTAGTTACCACTAGTTTCCCATCTAAGGTTGGCGCTTCTTCCGCACTTCTTCACCTTTATGCTGGGTTTTTGTGTGGTTTGAGTTTGCGTAGGTCTTGTGCGTGTTGTCACTATTGATGTGAGTTCATATCAGCAACTTCCCAGCCACCTGGAAAACTCTATTTCCTGTGATCATCCACCAACTCTAGATCTTACATTCTTTCTGTCCCCCTCCCTGCAATGGTCTCTGAGCATTGAATGGCCTGATATAGGTGTCCTACTGGGGACAAGCATTCCGAAGTCTCTTATTCTCTGCACTTTGGCCAGCTGTGGCTTTCTGCGTTAACCACCATCAGTTGTATAAGGAAGCTTCACCAGTGAAAGTTGAGAGATACATTAATATTCTTTCATCGCCCCTTTCCACTGTTTCCTGAGCCTTATCTGCTGAGGTTGCATCTTAGATATCACTTTGGAATAAGTATCTCAGAGAAACTGATTCTATGTATTTGACCATATATATTTCATTTTTTAATTAAAAATTTTTTAAATTATTTCTATTTTGTGTGTATGAGTGTATTGCCTGCATGTATGTGAGTGCACCCATGTTGTGCAGTGCCACAGAGTTCAGAAGAGGGTTTTGGATTCTCCTGGAACTGGAGTTAAGGACGATTCATAGCCACCATGTGGGTTCTGGGGATTGAACCCAGGTCCTCTGCAAAGCATTCAGTGCAGAGACAGGAACTTTCACCTTTTCAATACTAAAGTGTTAAAGAAATACAGGTATAAATTATAAATAAGCTATATCTCAGATCATATGTACCAAACCATACAGCACTGAATATTAAATCAAATGATAAGATAATAAAAAATTAAAATAGTAAAGATGAGAAATATCTAAAATAATTAAAACAAAGAAGAATATTTATAAACTACATTGTCAGACTTTATCTCTCCAAATTAAATACTTTTAAATAGGGAACTATTTTTCATAATAGTCATAGAAAGATATGTTAAAATAACAGGGTATGTAGAGTTTATAACTCTGATTAGAAAGAAAATAGGAAGGAAACATGAGAAATATTATTTACAGAAAATGTTAAAGAAAGTATTCTTTTATGCCTTGATTTAGGACTATGAAGCAATAGAACCTTTTTTTTTTTAGTCCAGTAGTGTGTCTCCTAAAAGGCAATTAATTATGTAGGTGTCAGGGTGCTAATCACATCACTGAATTGGTAACAAAGCACTGGAAAAAAAATAATGCAAAGAAAAGTGGCAAAATTCTTCTGAATTTGTCTTATCATGAAATCTATTCAATTATTCAAATGGGGAGAACTTATATAAGAAGTTACATACTAGTTTGTTAACACAGGTGGGTGCATGAACATAACTGGATAGAAAAAGATCTGGGGGGCGGGGGCCTGGAGAGATGGCTCAGCAGTTAAGAGCACTGACTGCTCTTGCAGAGGACCCGAGTTCAATTTCCAGCACCCACATGGCGGCTATGAACCATCCTTAACTCCAATTCCAGGGGAATCAGAAACCCTCTTCTGACCTCCGAGGCATTGCACTACATGGGTACAACCACTTACATGCAGGTAATACACCCATACACATAAAAGAAAAATAATAAATGAAATATTTTTTTAAAAAAGAAAAGAAAAAGATCTGGAAGCTTAAAATGAAAAGTGGCTGCACATGCAAAAGCATATGAATTACTGTAAGTTCGATCTATGTAAAGTTATGTACACCGGGGCAAAACAAAACTAAACATTAAAAGCATCTCATGATATCACCTAACAATTTATTCACTGGACATTACTCTAGTTCTCCGTATAAACCCTCAGCTTGGGTCAGTAAGTATTTCTGGATGTGCTTCACAAAAACAACTCAAAATCTCTCTTTTTTCCCCCACCTCTCATAGAGTGTCATTATTCAAGCTCTCCGAGGACAAATTTGTGCCACTTTGAGTGTGAATATACTAGCGCACAGAAGATGTCTTCTGAGCTTCTTTATCTTTGCTAAATTTGTTAACATTTAATTACATCAAATCATGGGTGTTCTCTGATTCCTTTATGCCAATTAATCGTGTCTCCTTAAGTGTTAATCCTATTCTGTTTTCTATTTCTTGTAACAGCTGCATCACCAAATTACACCTTTAGTGTAGTGATCCTTATATATAGTACAATGCTTAATCTTTCATTTCCAAACACATATACAGCTGAGAGCACATGCAGCCTTGACCTTAAAAGCTCTTGTTAAATTTGTGCTGGTACTTCCTAAGGGACATGCCTGCCTAGATCTTACTTTTCCTAATTTTTGTCCCAGTATCTGTAAACTAGGTCTTTGAAGCATAAAAACTTTAAAAGCACTTGCTTATGGAAAAAAAAAACTTATTTTAAAGTCAGTTCATCAAGTCTGATCCTGGCTGGGTTATCTCATAAGGAATCTAGTAGCTATTGACATACCTCCACCCCACATCTATGTGATTTGGATCTGTCAGTAGCTAATCCAACACTACTATGACTATATATTTTTTAATCTATTTAAAAAAACTTATTTGCTACTTGAGAGCAAACTTATATAATATATGCTAAACATATGCTATACATCTGAGCTGAATCTCTAGCCCATGGCATACACTTTTGTATGAAAGGGATCACTACCAATATTTATATTGGATAAGATCCACAGGTTTGAAATGAGACTATCATTGGTAAACTAATAATTTTGCTTGTCCCATCTACAGCACATACTGAACCCCAAGTTCCCTATTTGTGAGTAAAAGGACATTAATTCATTTTCAACTCATCCCTGTTTATAGCTTTCCCCCTAGTGGAGCACTGACTACTTTAGTAAAGCACAGTAGAGAGGGACCTTCTCTGCTGAAATGACCACTAGTTATCTATGAGAGACAGACAAGCATGCCAAGGTTGCTTTTTCAGATCAACCAATATTTTATTAATGATTTGAAAATATAGTTAAAATTTGGAAAGAAAATACATATTCAGATTTTAAGTTTTTTTTTGAAAAATATGAAAATATCTTTTACAATGACTAGAACTGGACAAAGACTGTTCCTTTTTGAATCCTGTCTCCAGCTTATCACAATCCTGAATTGTTCGTTGATTTCCTTATTCCCTTTTTGGTGGTAGGGACTATCTTTAACCCATACATCCTGATTAGTCTTTGAAAATATTGAATATTCTGAGCTTCAAGAGATCCATGCCTGGAAACTTACAGAAATTACTTTCAGGGCAGTACCAAAGTAAAGTAGGGAGAAGATTTTTAAAATGGGAAATCTGAGGGGTAAACATATGGAGTCCAGAGTCAAAACAGAGTGGAATCAGAGCTGCCTCAATGAATTTTGTATTTATAGACTGAAGTATAATAACATTAAAAGTTACAGCTAATATATGAACATTTATTGACTGATTGATAAATAGATAAATATTATGAATGCCATGTATAAACATGGTCATCTACAACTGTCCTTTTCCCTATTGATGTAGTTCCTGGCCTGCATAGCATTTCCAGAAAGAGCAACAATATTAGATACAAAAAAAGAATAAGATATTTTATGAAACTCAGTATTAATGCAATAATAAGTAAGTGTGAGGACTAAACTTTAAACAACTACATAGAAATGAATGGCAAGAAGGAGAAAAGAAAGATGAACAGGAGGAGGAGGAAAAGGAGGAGG
>NW_008345609.1:687427-688968 GCF_000622305.1 Nannospalax galili | reverse complement strand
GAGAAAAGAAAGAGGAACAGGAGGAGGAGGAGAAAAAAGTTGTTGGTGCCTCTGATTTATGAAACTTGATCGTTAATTTGGAAAGTACATTAGACAACATAGATGAAAGACATTTCTTGTGTGTTTGACTTATTATAGTCACTGAATACTTCTTGTTAAAATGGATTAAAAAACGAAGTGACTATTTAGGTGACTTGGATAGTTTAATGCTTACTTAGCTCATTTCCTATGACCCCTGAGAGTTTGGATCACATAGAAACGGAAGGTCACAAATTTTTAGCTTTGGACTATGATTGTAGTAAGAGATCACAAATCAAAGAAAGTAATATAGATGAAGTCAAACAAAGATAGCAAAGGGCCTACTCACATTTCTGCATGGCATTCCAGAAAATCCATTTTTAATCACATGAATTTTAGATGCTATGCCATACAATAGTTATTATAATATAGATAGTATAATAATTATTATAGTTTTATAGTATTAGTTTGCATACTAAGCATTTATCTCAATCTCGATATTAGCTTTTGGAGGTCAAAGTAGCTATGCAAATTTCACGTGAAAATCAAGGAAGAGAGATTTAAGTCACGTAGTTGAGATCGCATAACCAAGACTGCAACGTGATTATTTCAGTCAGAATCCCGTGTTGAAAATAAGACAGCACATTTGGATAGTGATAGATCAACAATCATCTCCTAAGCTGTCCTTTAGAAGGAACAGGACCACTGTTACCTCCATGCCTTATTTCAGTTACTAAGGGACGCTGAAATGAAACCTTCCATTGTTGACTCATAATACTGTCTTTCTCCATGTCTTATGTCTTGCCTTTTAGTATAAACATTTGTTGATTTTTCTGTACTGAATTTTTACGCCAGAAAACCTTTTCTCTCTTTCCTTCACTTTTTCTTATATATTCCCATTTAAAAGAACATTACAACATTTATGATAACTTGATAAAGCAACATAAAACCTTTTGTTATGATGCAATAATGAAAAGACTTGAATTTAGCCAGTCTTATAAATTGTCTTCAAATTAAGTATTTTACTGTTCACATACAACTTAGATTTTACTTTCCTGGTGAAATATATGAGACTCCGAGAAGTTAGGTCACCTATAAAGGTTGCACTTCTATTCACTGCCTCAGTCTGACTCAGTATTTGCCCTTTGGATTCTGAATGTAACATTCCTTTTGGTGTCTTTCCTTGCAGGGTCAACCCAGCTCAGTTTCTGTTGGACAGGAGATTCACTGCAAGTATGACAAATGAAGAAGTGAATGTGTATCCATCCTAAGAAGATAAGGTCACTCTGCTGGGCATATTGCGTACATCTTTGCTAGCTTCCACATCTTGTCTAAGGGTTGAATTGTCTGGTACAAAGATTGTTTATTTCCCGGCTCTAATCTAGGAACAAAGTAGTAAGTAGGAAGACTTTCTGGTTTTGAACTATGAAGTTCAAATTATGCTCTTAAGAACTTTGAATTTTAATCAGATAGGATTGAGTTCCAATATTCTATAGTACATTAGAGTAATTATAACTTAAAGC
>NW_008345609.1:668366-687271 GCF_000622305.1 Nannospalax galili | reverse complement strand
TTTAAAGAACTAGAAGAGCTGAAAGTGTCCAAATTCAATGGAATGATGAATATGTAAGGAGACAGAAATGACAATTACCTTGATTTGATCATGACACAGTGAATACTTGTTTGACAAAATCAAACTGTGTACCATAAGTACATATAATGAATTATGTTATCTTTAAAAAAGATAAGAAAAAGAATTCCTGACTCATTTGGATAATTTCTTGTGAAAGTGGATGAAAGCTATATTATTTTTCTTATTTACAAATTTGGTGTTTTGAAAGAAGGAGGCTTTCAGTAAATCAGGTGCTCTCTCTGATCTAGTTTCCCAAAATAGCTAGGTGACTATAGCTTCTAATCCAGTTTCAATTAAAACATAAAGACATTATAGCTCAAATTGGGAAGCAATTGATGATCTGCCACATATTGTAGCCATGGGCTTTCAGTGAATGCATGAATTTCTTGAATTTTGGAATTTTAAAAAATGGCTGTAAGGTTATTATCAAGCTATCTTTCTCCTTTTTAGTTATCTATTTATCAATACATAGGAGATTATTGGCCTATCCTGTAAATATACTTTCGCTTGAAAAGTCTGAGGTAAAATACATGTAATCCTTTCTGACAATTCTAATTGTGATTTCCAAGTTTGGTGAGGATTTTATGTGTCATAGGTTTCAAAGGATCATCATAGAGTCTAAAAAGAGGCAAAAGTTTGTGTCTTCAGAATTGTATGGTTTTTAAATGCATGATTCGGTGATTGGAATAGGGCAGATGTAGCTAAAGCACAGAGGAATGTCTTCAAATGCCTGATCCTCATTCACATGATCAACATTTGGTTAGTACTACATGTCTCATGAACTTGTTGAGAGGATTCAGTGAGTACATGCAAAAGGGTTTAGTCCAGGTGCCAAAACAAAGTTTGACCATATAATGATTGACTGACTGACTGAATAAATGAATTGATTCCTGCTAATGTTCTTATTATTACCTTTAATGTTATCAGAGACTTTCATTACTCATGATGCTTCACCAATTCACCATTTGTCCTTTCAATATCCATCTCAAATGCAAATAGTTTTACATCTGACAAAAACTGCTGATTATCTCCTTTAAATGCTTCTTAATATAGGAAAGCCATTTAGGCAGAAAATAATGAGTGATAAAATATTTTTTAAAAAGGTAAAAGCTAGACATGCTGGTGGTACACACCTGTAATCCCAGCATGCTGGAGATGGAGGAAGGCATATCCTGAGTTGAAGGTTACGCTGTATTATTTTGTAAGGTGATTCAGGCCAACCTGTGCCAGCCTACATAGCTGTTACTCTCCTTTGCACAAAACAATGCTAGAAAGGTTCACACTAGAGAAAAGCTAACTGAGTAGTTGCAGAGAGGAATCCTAAAGTGGCTTTTACCTCATGTATCATGAGAGATGACTCCAGATATAGGCTAAAAAAATCTGATTTTGACAAAATGAAGTGTGCCTTTACAAAAGTGAAGTTCTAGTAACCAACTGTATAGAATGCATTACTAACACCAGTGAGTTACTAATAAAGTTACTATTAGATCATGGAAAGTATTATTCTTGGAGGACTGATAGTCACATACTCATCTATCATATTCATGGCCCAAACACACATATCACAGTGAAAATACACCAATACATACTGGGAACACATTAAAAGATTTTAGTCAAACTCAGAATCAGGGCTGATAGCATTAGATGATTACTGTGCAACTTCTGATTTCCATTAGCTTTTGGGACAGTGAGTACTCTTGGACCTGAGTATACTTCTGTGAAACCCTTTATGACATAAATTTCAAGTGTTTACCTGTTTATTTTTATCTTCTTTAAACTATCATTTGAATGACTTATTCTTTAGTTCTGATAAATTCATTGATTTAATTTGGTCATACAATAATCAGTTGCTTAACTAATAAATGTCTACTGTCTCATCAAAAAGATGTTGACTAGTACATAAACTTTCTATTTGTAGCATTTTATTTACTATTAATATGGGCTTATTTAAAGTTGATTTTTGAAAATTTCATTGTGAAATTGGCTGTCATATATGTGGGTGTTTGAGGTTATACATATAAATTACACAAGGACCGTACATAATTTACATTATCATGAATTAAAAACTACAACACATATATATTACATAGTTTGTAGAGTAGTCTTGTTGATTAATTCATTACCACTGAGATTATAAATTTAATTTAGGATATAAATATCTTCTTATAAGGGATAGCCCAAGAATGTGTGTTCAGGAATAAAATCTTGTATTAGACATTTGTAAGTAGAGGAAACTACACTGGAAGCTTAGGATATGATAAAATAAATAAAATAGAGACAGTTTGCTTTACAGACTACTTGATGAGCTCTGTTGTGAATGAAACATGAAAATAACATAACTTTGTTTTAAAATTTCATACTCCATAAAAATTCTGAAATATTGTCATATTATATTGAAGTTCTGAGTTGTTGAGAGCTCCTGAAACTTTAAACCCCCAAATCTTACCTTCATTGTATTTGCCTTGGACTTCCCACACACTCCTCTCAAGCCCATGACAAGATGAGTACAACTTTTGCAGGTCTGTGAGAGGAAACAATAGAACAAGATAAAAATGTCTCCTTAACTCAGTAGACCAGAAATAATGGAAAATTACCATGGGAAGAAAAAAACCTTTTCTTGTTGACTAGAGCTCCAATAAGACCACACTCTAGAACAGGTTGAATTTGTTCTGAGAAATTTGTAGGGGGACACAACTTTCAGTAAATTGCATTAAGAAATAAGCAGGTGGGTAGATTCTTTTTGCTGTTATGTAAGCTGATTTAGCTGTCATCTTTGAAACAGCTTAGGGTGCCCAGATTTTCCAATTACATTCTCCCAGTGTGAGTAACATGTTCTTTTAATATCCTGCCCACCCAACCTTGAAAGCTGTATATTTTCCTTGCTCACCCACTGCTCTTCTTCACAGCCACATTAAATCATCAAAATTCCAATAATTGTGAAATTAACTTAAGATTATTAACTTAACTCTAAGATTATCCTGCTTTATTTATCCACATTTAGAATGTCCTGTCTCCCCCACAAGGCTAGCAAACCTCCTCAAGCAAAAGTCTATATCATTCTTTCAAGTCAACTTCTCAAATGATGCTTTCTTCTACGGATAATCAAGGCTTTTTGAAAAAACCTTCCCAGGCTGGGGAGATAGCTCAGTCCATAAAGTGCTTGATCTCTAAGCATGAGGCCCTGAGTTCAGTCTCCAGCATCAATAACATTTCAGTCATGGGGGCTGAAGAGATGGCACAGCTGTCTGACCTCCACACCCATGAAATGTCACATGTATTCACACACACACACACACACACACACACACAAACAAACACACAAATTAAAACATTTTTAAAGTCAGGCATGGTGTCACACATTTGTAATCCTAGTAGTGGGGAATCAGAGGCAGAGGAGTTTCCTGGCCATCCAGGCTAGCTAAATCGGTTAGCCTCGGGTCTCTGAAGATCCCAGTTTCAAAGAAATCAAGATGGTTGTCTTCTGAGGATGACACCTGAGACTGATCTCTTGTCACCATACACATGCATATGCATGCTGACATGTACAAACACACGCAAATTCACACACAAACATACACACACACACACACACATAAGAAAGCATACATTCAGAAAGGCATGTGATAAGATGAAGTAGAAAGTATATTTTCAACATTGTATCTATGTAACTAAAATGAGTAGGTTAGAATCTCTGAACTTAGTTATTTCTTCTGGAAAATAGAGTGGCAGCCACACTGGTATATTGTAAATACTAGAGTTGATAGTAAGTATTCAGTAGATTGGTAGCAATCAACAACCTCTTATACCCAATTTTTCACCAATTCCTTTATTTGTATTCTTTTGTTATTAGGAAAAGGACTCCTAAGCAATAGACATCACACATTTGGATTTGTTTCTGTGATCTTCACCCCCTTTTTTTTTTCAAATGATTGACTTATATTTACCTCTTTTTCATTTCAGCAAAATTTGCCTAAGGTTTCATCTAATATTTTATGGAAATAATCCCATGTTAAGTGAAACTTGGTTTTATATACTTGCTATTTATTTTAATTTTTAATTAGCATACACTGTATTAGGTTTCATCGTGGCATTTTCAAGCAAAAGCTGTTTTTGTTGATCGCCCCCCCCCATGTGTTTTATCTCCTCTTGTACCCTTCCTCGGCACCATAACTTTCTTTTCTTTTTTATGTTACATATGTCCTCCCCACACCCCCCAATTTCTCAATACTGTTTTTTACCTCTTGTGGTTTCCTTACTAGTGAGATTTGGGTTCAAACAGTAACAGAAAAAAAAATCTGTAACATCTCCTTTATTTTGATTCTGACATTTGGATGTTCTTATAAGAGTACATATATGAAAAGCTTAGCATTCACTAGATCTTTGCTTAAAAGAGTAGGCTACCTCACAACAGAAAATCTCCCATATACCGCTAACACATATTCTATACTAAGCTTTATGAAATTCCTTCAAATATCAGTTCATGAGACATGATTGGAAGAGGCACTGGAGTAAGCTCATTAACCTTTCTTACTTCACAGATGACTAGACTGAATCCATTATACTTAATGTTTGCCAGTAACTTATTATGAGATATACAACTTGAGAATCATTGAGCTGAAGCTTGAATCAAGAGATTTTCATTATTCTTTCATGCTTAGGTCCCCTATGGTACTGGAGAAAACAATTTTGAAATGATGACTGTGCTATTTAAATGATATTGCATATAAAATTATATTGGAAAGAAAAAAAACCAGTTATTCAGGAAATGTATATTAATTTTGAAATACCCACTTTCGGGTAGTAAATAAAATTTGGGCTAAAATTTACACAGAAAATATTTGAATGGATCAAGAAAATTTCAATATTATTTCAAGTGTTAGAAATAAAGAACAAAAGTGAGGAATCAGGATAGATAAACGAGGTGAGAGAGGAAAGGGGTGAGAATCAGCTTAAATGAGCCTGTTTTCAGAATGCTACCTGGATAAATACAAAGGACGTGAAAAAAATTATGAGAAGTTTAAGAACATGTAAAGCTCAGTCCAATTAAGTGGCCAGAAAATTGAATTACACTCCTTTTAATGATACCATTAACTGCTTCTGAAGGATATTTAAAAATGAGATCTACTTATTGAAAATAATTTGTATATTATATTCTCAGTAGAGAATTTACTACAATGGTTTTTGATCATATTCTGATATCCCCCCAATTCCACCCTGACTTAACTCCTAGACTTCATGTACTCCATTATTATTATTTTTTTAGAGGCCTACTGAGGCTAATTTCTGTTCCCCAAATGCTCTTGATTGTATGTCTATCCCATGGAGATGAGTCACCCTACCAGGTGTCTCACCATCGAAGAAAACTAGGTCTCCCTCTCCAGCAGCTATCAGTTGCCAACAGTTCCTCAGGTAAGACTGGAGCTTCTTGAGTGCCACCCTACTCCATGCTGCATTTGTGCCTGGCTTAGGTTTGTATAGGTATTTTGCATACCGTATCAAGGGCTATGTGCAACTGCCCTGTTATGAGCAGAAAACAGGAATTCCTTATATTTATCCTTGACCCCTGTATCTTACAATTTTTCTTCCCCACCTTCTGAGACTTTGAAGTAGAAAGTGTTATATAGTTGTCCCAATGAGGGCATATTTGGTCTTACTCCTCTCAGAATGGCTAAAATTCAAAAATAAATAATTACAAGTGCTGGTGTAGTTGTGGGGAAAGACTCATTCTTATTCAATGCTGGCAAGAATGCAAACTGGTAAAACCACTATGATAATCAGTGTGGAAATTCATCAAAAAGCTGGAAAGTGATCTACCATTTCTTCCGGCCATTCCACTTTTGAGCATATACTAAAATGAATTTATATCCTACTATGGAAATATCTGATCATTAATGTTCATTGTTGCCCTTTTCACAATAGTTGGGAAATGGAACCAACCTAAATGTCCATCAGCTGATGAATGAATAATAAAAGTATGGTATTTAAACAATGAAATATTATTCAACTATCTAAAAAATAAAATTATGAAATTCTCTGAGCAGGTAAATGAATGGAAAGATAAACAACCATCCTGACTGTGGTAACCCAGACCCAGAAATACAAAGTCATATGTTCTCCCTCATAGCTATATGTTAACTTTAAATCTTTAGGTATGCTTGTTTCAATTGAAAAATCCAGAGAGGACATGTGTGGTAGAATGAAAATGTTCCCCATAGGCTCCAAATATTTGGATGTTAGTGGCACTGTTTTGGAAGGTTTTAGGAGGTGTGGTCTTGCTGGAGGAAGCATGTTACTGCAGGCAGGCTTTGAGAGTTTTTAAGCCTTGCCAGATTTCCAGCCGCTCTCTGCTTTCTGTGCCTGCCTACATGAAGATGTGATTGCTCAGCTTTCTGCTCTGGAAACAGTCCATTCCCATGCCTCCCCTGCGATTATGGGCTCTAATACCTCTAGTCCAAATAAACTCTTCTTTCTTTTTTTTTCCAAGAAAGTAACAAAGGTACTTTATTAATACCCCAAATTTAGTCTTCCTCTATGGTTTCAGAATATATCTATCAAGGTTGAGTAATGGCCAACACTAGTTATCTCAGCAGCAGCATGTTATCCTGTGTCCCTTTTCCTAAACATATAATAGGTTAACAGATCCATTATAAAAAAAAAAAAAAAACAGTTGAGTAAACATTTATTGGAGGCTTTCACTGTGATAGGAAAAGACAACTTCCAACAGCTTATTGAATAATGAAGAAGACAACCCCAAAATATACTTTCATACAACTTGATAAATGCTTCAGAAGCACAAAACTACAGTCCAATAAGGGAAGAAAAACAAGGTTTCCTAGATAAAATAATTCCATCAGAGTGAAGTGTGAAATGGAAGTTAACTAAGTGAGAAAGGGTGGTTGTTCAGAAGGACCAACAAGTAATAAGCAAAATCACTCCAGTTAGCAAGATGTATTTGAGAAATTCTAGGTAGTTTAAAGTGAATTGAAAGAACTCAGTATGGCAGTGCATCCCTGTAATATCAGCACTTATGAGGCTGAGGAAGGAAGAACACAAGTTTGAAGTCAATCGGGGCTATGTAGTAAGACCTTACCTCAGAAAAGAAAAAAAGAAAAGGAAATACATAAAAGATGGAAGGATAGTAGCAGGTGAAGCTGAAAATTTAAACTAAAGCAGATGAAGGAGTCTTACATGTAAGAAAGACCCACAGCATAAGGACAAGGTCATACTGGCATTTCAGTCAAAAAATAAAATCACCTCTGGCAAGAATGAAGGACAATTTAAAAAAATCAAGAATCCTGATCAGGCACAGCCTTTAATCCCAGCACTCAAGAGACAGAAGCAGGTGGATCTCTGTGACTTTGCAGCCAACCTGGTCTGCAAAGTGATTTCCAGGCCAGCCAGTACTACATAGTGAGACCCTATATCAAGAAATGAACAAAAAAGGCAAGAATCCTAATTAAAAGGTTCACACAATAACACCCAAAGAGATGCAATAACATCCAAAAAGGGCTGCATTAGAGCTGTTACTGATAACAAAATAGGAAGAGCAGAACTAAAAAACATACTTAGACAATAAAAATACAGACTATAGCCAGGCATGGTGGCACATGCCTTTAGTCCCAGAATTTGGGAGGGAGAGACAGGCGGATCTCTCTGAGTTTGAAGCAAACCTGGTCTACCTAGTGAGTTCCAGGATACCTGGGGCTACAGGGAGACCCTGTTTCAAAATAAAAGAAATACAAACTATATAGGAATAGTTAAAAAGGGTTCCTACATCTGCAGTTGCACAGCTGTAGCTGCTATAAAGAATAAAACAGAAAAGGGTGTTTTTTACAATTCCTATTCTTTTTAAAAATTTTATTTATTATTTTTTATTTTATGTGTATGCATGTACTGCCTGCATGTAGGTAAGTGCACCCGTGTTGTGCAATGCCTGTGGAGGTCAGAAGAAGCTGTTGGATCCCCGGGACTGGAGTTACAGACAGTTGTTAGCTGCCATGTGGGTGCTGGGATTCAAACCCAGGCCTTTTGCAAGAACAACCAGTGTTCTTAACCACGGAACCATCTATCCAGGCCCTACACTTCCTATTCTTAACACATTAGTGAATGTTCTAAGAGCAAATAGGCAAAACAAATTTTAAAAAATAAGGCATAGAAAAGACACAAGAAATAAAAGGCATCCAAATTAGAAAGTAATTCTGTTCACAGGAAATGATCTGATATGAAAAAAAAACTGAAAATTCCACTGAACAGATCATTTCTTACAAAGTCTTCTTTCTATATGTTGCCTTGGTCATGATGTTTTACCACAGCAACAGAAAAGTAACTACAGCAGATGTTGGTACCAGAGAGTGGGCTATTGTTGTGAAGAACCTGACCATGTGACTTTTTGGAGCAATGGAAGAATTAGGAAATTTGAACTAGAAAATTGGTTGGATTCTGTAAGCAGAGCTTAACTGGCCCTTCCTGTTGGAGCCTGGAAGAACGTAATGATGAGAGCAAATTGTTCCAGAATAAAACAAGGACTTAAGCAGCAACTGGGATATTTTTTAAAGCTTTGGTCTGCAGTTTGCCCATCCCTAAGAACTTGCCTGAAGATAAGTTTAAAAGTAATGGATTAATTTCTCTTGGTAGACCAAGTTTCAAACAGCCTAATATAGAATCAACAGTGTGGTTATTAATAGTGAATATTATGGAGATCTACAAAGAAAAACTTGAGCAGAAAGAAATGCAGACTGTATAGTTTGAATTGAAAAAGAGCACTAGGAAGCTCAATGTTGGAACCAAGTCATGTGCTGAAGGAGAAGCTCTCTTACATAAGGATATTAGACCCGTTAATGAGAGACCTAGAGATTTCATTGGAACAAATGGAAGCAATACCCTCTGGAAAAGAACATTCCCAGCTAAGCATCCAACTTGTGAAAGGAAAATGCTGGAGAAGTTTTGTGCTCCTAGAAAACCACAGCATAGAAAAGCTGCTAATGTAAATGTGGCAGGCCAATTCACCCAGGCTCACAGCTGAGCTTGGTAGTGTCTTTCAGGTAGAGCTGGCTTTAGAGGCATGAAAGATATGAGAGTGAAAGGGGCCAACAGTTCTTCCTTCAGGGTTTCAGACTGCTGCCAAAGCGAAGTAGCTTGCAGCTGGGGAATGCCCCTGCTTAAAAAAGACCCTGACAGGCCATTGTGTGAAGCTGTGAAGGTGACGTCTAAGTGGGAGTCGAATCCCCAAGACACTGGATTGCTAAAGCCCTGAGACATTTGCCAAGGAGAGCTGCATACATGGTGTGGTACCAACCCAATAGAAAAATGTATGTTGCATGCAGCAAGCTGAATGAGCTGAGCCATCTAAGCCCTTTGGAAGGAAAGTCCCTGAAACTGGACATGAAGCTAATGGATTTGATGCTTATACTGCTGACTTTTGATCTTGTTTCAGTCCAGTATTTCATCAATATGCTCCCATTGCTCCCTTTTGGTATGGAGGACTCTGTTCATTCTAATTCTGTGCTAAGAAAATGTCCTTGGCATATACCCTAAAGGACTCATTCTATTGTAGAGACACTTGTACATCCATATTTGTTGCTGCTCTTTTCACAATGGCTAAGAGATGGAAGCAACCTAAGTGTCCCTCAGCTGATGAGTGGCTAACAAAAATGTGGCATATTTACACAATGGAGTTCTATTCAGCAGTAAAGAAAGGTGAAATAATGAAATTTGCATTAATGAAATTTGCAGGTAAATGTATGGATCTAGAAACTGTTATACTAAGTGAAGTAACACAGACTCAGAAAAACAAACGACAGATGTTCTCCCTCATATGTGGCTCCTAGCACCAAATCCATTTAAATTCCAGGTTCTTTTAAAAAGATGATGCTATACAGCAGTCCCTTCTGCATGAAATAACTACCATCATCATGACTTTGGCTGAGCCTGATCACTAAACATAGTCACAATTGGGCTTGTTGACAGTTGTGCTCATTCATTAAAGGAGTGCCAAGCAGAGTCACTGGACCCTCACCTGAATATCCAGCCACTCTTCCCAGCCAACTAGTCCAGCCTTGGAAGACAAAAGAAAAATGAGGAAGAACTCAATAAAGGAATGCTTTCGGAAACCCTTGTCCAGAAACTTCAAAGGACTCTCATATGAACATTTGAAAATTGGCCTGTTCTTTTTTCTAGTTCCCTGTCTAAAGCTTGTAATGCTAATTATTCTTGCCTTTACTTTTCCTTCACATCTATTCATTATTCAAGGACTTTCTTTTCCCCTTAGCAATAAGAGTTATGCAATTTGGGAGTCTTTTAGGTAGACGCACTGAAGGGGTACTCCAATTGCCTCACCCTGTGTCCCTGTTCATCATGGAAGAAGCCAGAGTGTTCTGTGTCCCTATTCCCTACTGGCAATTGGGGTTACCCCTTCAGAGGATGATGTGATAAGAATAAAAGGTAGGAAGTGGTTAGGCAGTTAGGATAAAAAGACCCCAAAGAAATGTAGCTAGTTTCTGGACTAAAAAGTCAAAATGTCCTTGGACCTGTTAGCAACACAATCAGTTCCAAAGGCAAAAAATGTCAAAATGTCAAAAGTATTTGTGTGCTTATATTTAATCCTTAAAATATTTTAGGGTTACCTCTTCAGAGGGGAAATGTTGGAGGGGAGGAAGTGAGCATGGATTTGATCAAAACATCTTATATGCATGTATGAAATTCTCAATAAAGTTTTTTGTAAAAGTTAAAAAAAACAAAAAAATAAAATAAAATAAAACAAAATGCAAATGTATGCCTTGTCTGGGCCTGTCTGGGCTGATGCACAGGCTGGACAACCTCAGCTATGCCTGGAAGTGTGAAGATGACAGCAACGGCAAGTGAGGCTGTGTCAAACTGGGCAGGTGGAATGGCAACATGACCCAACCTATGTTTGAGAATGTGGAATGATTGAGAGGGAATGCTGGAATATGGAAACTCACGAGACTCCTGGGTATGTGGGATTGGCAGGGATTGTGTGATCTGAACCCTAACTAGATCTGTAAGCTATAAAGACATACAGGGAATGCTGAAGTTGTGGGATTCACAGGGCCTTTGGGAGTATGGAAGTATGTCAACTGAGTTAGGCCCAGGAGAGTGGGGATGGAGGACAAGGAATACTCATTATTGAAAATAAATCTTAAGACTTTTCATACAGAGCATGGGGAGGAGTACTGTGAAAGGCTGAGCTCTGGACATGATATGGCTGCTATGTACATGAACTCACAACAGCTGCGATTCCCTACATAAGACCTCCATAAGATGAAGAAAATTAAAAATTGCAGCATTGAACAGATGGGACTTCTTATGTCCACCTGTAACTAGGGAAGCAATGGCACTTTGTTTCCACTACCGAAGGGAGAGTCACTTTTCTTCTGGTCTGGAGGCATTGGTAGGCATACCCTGAAGGATGACTCCACATACATGTACATGGCTGGTTTATAAGAAAATACATGATGTTTGAAGGGAGATGTGAGATATGTTGTGGGGGTTATCAGTGGTAGTTGGATGGAGAAAGTGGAGTGGAGTTCAATACATGATATGAATATATGAAGTTTTTATCCATTTAAAGACTTCTAGGGCACAATGTATAAAAGTTACAGTACAGAGCCCCATGATCATCTAGGAATTCTGGAAGGAAGACTGAAGCTACAATAAAGGTTGCGGCAGTAGAAAAGAAAATATATGAGAACCACTATAGAAGAATCATGAGAAGTCCTCAGTCAGATTGAGAGTTGCAAAGGAGAAAAAATGGTGAACTAAGGGAAATCTTATGATTACATTTTAGACATAGCAATTCTCATATATATTTTTTTCATTGACCATGTAGGGAATATGAGGAAGAAAACCAGACGTATATAAGATGCAATGAATGCTTCATACCAACTTTAATCTGAATCTAAGACAAATATACCAAGGTATTCTAGTGCCTCAATGACAGATGACATGAACTATTTACATCAATTGGAATGTTTTATAAAGATGAGGGTTGAACTTGTACTATGAATAAACTATTAAAAAGGGGGTTGGGCAAAATGAAAAGATCAAGACAGATTCTTAGCTAGTACTCAAGTCTGTTTAGAATAAGAAAGTGAAAGACATAAATGGATTGTCTGGAAGTAAAAACAGCTCCATGGTAGAGATTCCTAGATCCTAAATGCAGTTAGAGAGGATTTTTTCTGTCTCTCAGTATCACTTTCAAAATGCTAGCTCTTGTATCAAGGTGTATACCTGTCCAAATGGCCAGTATTATGTGAAAAATAGTTAGAATGTTTATTAAAGAACTTTGAATGAGTTATCTAAGATAGAACACAAAAGTGAATTGAAATGTTTTATTAAAATGTGCACTTCTGGGCCTGAAGAGATGGCATGGGGATTAAAACTACTGGCTGTTCTTGCAAAAGACCCAGGTTTGAATGCTAGCATGCACATGGCAGTTAACAACTGTGCATGACTCCAGTTCCAGGAAATCTGACACCCTCTTCTGACCTCCACGGCATTGCATTAAATGGGTGCACTTAATAAATCCAGGCAACACACTCATACACATAAAATAAAAGGATAAAAAAAATAAAATGTGCATTTCTAAGCAATCTCTCCAGACTACTAACTGAATATTACCAAACTTGCTATTACTATGAAACACCTTTAATCATTTATGTATTTCTAAGTCTAAAATTAAATTTACTGTGGGTCTCAGGAGAACAGCCTGCAGTCATATTGTTAAAATTCTGTAAATAAATTAGCAAGCCCACTAGCAAGTACATTGTCACTGGAAGAGCTATATCTAATTGAAAAAGATTTGAGAAGGAAAGTTATTCAGTGCCAGAAGATGTTTAAATGAGAAGCAGAAGCTTTTAAATATTGCCTTAATCTACTGAGTCACTGAGTGATGATCTTCAAACTAGACGGGATTGCATAGTGTTGGTGATATACAATTTAGCCAACAGTTGTTATTCTTTATTAAGACCAAAGCTGTCAGTGTGGAATATTGTTTTTGTCTTCCAAAGAGCTAATGAATCAGTTCAGACTTCAAGTGAGTCATGACAAAACACACTGGAAAACCTTAAGAGATTTACATTTTTAAATTCCTGTTTCTATAAAATGAATGGATTGAATAAGCTCTTCTCTTTAAAATTTTTGCAAGGTATGGAATTGAGACAATAGCCCATTTCTTATTAAAACTCTGTCATCCAAGTTTATAAATCTGAAACATAAATATACACATGAACATAGATTTGAGTAAAAAATGTGAGCACTGAGTTTATGTGACAAATATTTTTTTAAATGCAAGTGTGGGAAAGTGAAAGATGTAGAATATGGGAAAATAATGTAAAATTTATGAAACACAAAATAAAAGTTTTTCCATTAAAGACAGAAAAGCTTGTGATAAACACGGTGAAAAGACAAGCTGACAAATTAGCTCATAAATTCTTGTATTATGCAAGCAGTATATAAAAATGTAGATACAATACAGAGAAAACAAAAAACCGCAAATGAAGATGTATTACATTCTTGTATGGTTGGTTGGTAGGGAATATTAGGTATATCCCCATCTAGAGCTATAGTAACTGAAAATGGTTTTATAAACACAGCACATTCTCAGGATGCCAGAGCCATTATACTTTTTCTTTATGGAGTAGAAGAAGTGTATTCTTGGGTTTATTATATGACTATAATTTAGTAAAATTAGAAATCAATTATAAATGTTTCATAAAATTGAATCTTAATTAACAATGACATGGCATATTATTCAGGGACAGGTAATTTTTGATACAACTGAATCATTAAAAATAAAATAGAAGCTAGGTTGAACCTCTTCTGGGGA
Organism: Nannospalax galili; assembly: GCF_000622305.1. Taxonomy (NCBI): domain Eukaryota; kingdom Metazoa; phylum Chordata; class Mammalia; order Rodentia; family Spalacidae; genus Nannospalax; species Nannospalax galili. The sequence continues at coordinate 673,368 of NW_008345609.1, read as the reverse complement.
TTAGCTCAGAATTTTCCCATATGTCTATGTGATAGAACAATCAATAATAGAGGCACTTAGCAATTTTTCTCTCACAGAAGTGCCAAAACCTGAACAGAAAGCAAAATATAACATACAATAAAAAATGGAGCTTTTCATCTGTGGTCTGGATCGAAGGAAAACAAGGCAATACTTGACCAGATAATTCCATGGTTAGACTGTACAGAGTCTGGCACATTTTCCTCTGGTCACTCTCCTCTGGTTCTTAGTTTCTCTATGTGTAATGAGGGGGAGAGGATTGATTTCTAAAGTCACTCAGTTCTCACATACTTGGTTATGTTGTTTGGGACATTTTGCCCTCTGTTTATGTTTTCATTTGCTTTACAATCAGGACCAGTTTTCAGGAATGAGAGTGCCCAAGGTAATCAGGAGGGGAAAGAGGAGGAAGAGGAGGTGGGAAGAAGAAGAAAAGAAGGGGGATGAAGTGGAGGAGAAGAAAACAGTCCTACAGTTACTGAAATGGGGAGAAATAACGTCCCCTAGACGGTTCTTAGTCTCACTCATAAAAAAATTTTAAGAATGCATCCATACAGAAGCTTTTACAATTTTAGTAGAATTTTAAAGATAAATCCTCAGGACAGGCGAGCTGGTAATCTTGGCAGCTGCCTTGAGGAGGAGAATTGTGGGAAGATAAAAGAAAGCCATGAAACCTTGCAGGTTTAGAGCCTGCATGTAGATCAGACCCACGTGACTGACTGGCAGCCACGTGGCTGGGAGAAGGAAGCTTCAGAGAAAAAGTGAAGAAATACAAGATACTAGGGGCAGCCCAAAGACTTAAAGAAAGCATGCTTAGAAAAGGGATATGAAGAAGAAAAGAAGAAATTACACGTTTCTGAAGACTTCAGAGAGTCTTACAGAGACCTTCATGCCTGTGGCTGGTCCAGAAGTTTTGCTCCAGTAGCCGGGATTTCAGGCAGGAAAAATTCACTATTTCATTAAGGTATTAGGTATTCTGCCCATCTATCTAGCATAACTTACAGTGAAACTGCCTTCCTAAGGTGGTTCTACCACCAGGTGAAACTGGAAAGATCGGTTCTTTCAACAGACTAAAGATTTTATAGTCTTGACCAGTCAAACATCTGGGGCTTTTTGCTACTCTAACATTATGGTACCAAGTCTTCATATTATTTTTTAAAATGCATTTTCAACTATAGTTGGAATGTGAGTATAGTGCTATTCAGATATTGTAAAGAGTCTAATGAAGATTTAAAATACTTGTTTTATAATATGAATTGAACTGTCTATGTGTGCACTTGCTCATGCCTCGGCAGGTAAATCAAAATCCTTAACTTTCAGACTGTCTTTTAATGCCTCCATTCCAAATGTTACTCTCAGCTAACAATTCTGCTTCCCATTTCACTGAAATGACTGAAACAATGTGAAGAAGGCTTCCACAGTTCCTGCATGGACTCCCATCACTACTGACATACCCCACCTTCTTGGTTGGCAATTTAGACAAACTGCATTCCTAACTAAGGGCAATTGTTCTATTTGCATGGATGTTTCCATCTCACTTATCAACTGGAGGGCATCTGATCAATACTTTCTCATTCTCTATTTTTTAAATTTTATTTTATTTTGATCTTTAAAAATCACTATACAAAGTAATGGTTTTCATTGTGATAGTTTTCCGCACATTTTGTTGCTGTTGATCTTTTCCTCTGCTTCAATCCCCATTGTTGGGCCCCCTCCTGCAGCTCTCCTTCCTCCCCTCAGAACTTCTTCCCATTATACTTTCATGCCAATATGTTCAATTATTCTCTTTCTCTTTTTCACCTCCTTTAAGACCTCTATTGCCCTCTCTTGGTAATTTTTCTAATTTTACGGCTTACCTACACATATATACAGATGCAGATATATAAAAATTGATAACTAGGTTTTGGGGGGTAGAAGATGGCTCAGCACTTGGTGGGCAAGCCTGATGATCTGAGTTGGATGGCTGGAACGCACCATCAAACCAGAGAGTCTCCTTGTGAAAGTTGTCTTCTGATCTCCACAAGCAGACTTTGCTGTCATATGGATACCAAACACACACACACACACACACACACACACACACACACACACACATAAAATAAAAATCTATAGTATTTATACATGAAAAAATTAGTATATGCCTTTCATAGCCTGATTTACTTAATGATTTTCGGTTTCATCCATTTTATGAAGACACCATAATTTTATTTTTCTTTAAGACTGATTACAATTATATTATGTACATACATCACATTTTTGTTCTCTTCATCTGTTAATGGGCATTGCATTGAGGCTGGTGCTATTTCCTAGCAACTATGCATGGTGCATTGAGAAACAACCAATACAATTGCTCTGATTGAAATCCACCCATCAATGCAGATTGCCTCCACCCTTGAAGTGACTGAAGTGACGGGATTATAGTTGCTACAGGGCCCAGTTTTACTTAGGGCTGAGGATCAAACTCGGGGCTCCAAACATGCTGCCACTGAGCTCTTTACTTTTTATTGCAGGATAGGGCCTTAGGAGTGCTTTGGTCAGCCAAGAGTATGGTGACTCTTGCCTGTGAGCTCAGCATTTTGGGAGCTGGGACAGGAACATTTTTCTTCACAATCACCACAACAGCCACCAACAATGCCTGTAAAAGTCTTGGTTGACATTTGTTTTACAAAGGTCTTGTGAGTCACAGTTCCTTATGCATGTCATCTTTTCATGTAGAGAGACTTATAAAAACTATATCACTGGTCATTACTATCTTGGATGAAAATACAGTTTATCTGGATAATATAATTTCTTAGTTTGAAAAAAAATTAAAGTCTAACAAACGGTAAAAATATTTTGGAGTGCTGGGTTCAGCAATCTCTTCTTTCAAGTCTATTTTGGTTTGTTCTCTACATCTGCTATAAGGATTGCCTCTGAGTGGATGATCTGGAATTTCCTGGATTTATCAGTTGCTAGGTGGGCCATTTTCATCAGATTCAGAAGGGTGTTGGAAACTGTGCAAGGTCATTGGGCCATATAAATTTAACTCATGTGGCTTTCATCACTGACACAAGTGACTTTTAAATATCCATCTCACATTCTCTAGTATTCCATTACTAAAGTGTTCAGAATCCAGGTGGTGAAATAAGAGATACCATCTATCAAACATGTTAAAAATCCTAACACTTTCAAGAATTGAGATATTAGTTCCCAAGTGCCCTATCTTGCCTGCTTGGCCTGGAGTCAGGAGAGTGTAATAGGAAGAATGAGGTGCTAGTATGAAATGGTCTTGACTTCTAAAACTACATATTTTGCTTACTGGCATATTTTACACTGAGTGAGGGTATTTTATTTCCCACAGCCTCTCTTCCCTGATCTGTCCAAGGGAATGAATGGAAGAACATCCTATTGTTTTACTTGTTTAGTTAAAAAGAAATCATGTCTGTAGAGTGCCTTGCATGAAATCTGGCACAAATGTGCACTTAGGAAGAATTACCATCTTCCCTTTGTGTCAATAATCCACTGAACAACTGATTGAAATAAAAAAGAAAAAAAAAAAACTATCAGTTAAGGGCTTTAAAAGGTTGAGTGGTAGAAGCAACATTTTGCAACAAATGGACAAATTTTAATTTTGAAAGAAAAGGAACATAAATTATCACCTTTGAAACTGAAGCAGACTAGTGAAGAAAAAAGATGAGAGTAAATCTGTCCCGACTGTCTGTCATAGCTGAAGTGGGTGGATTTAGGGGACCCTTGATTTCTCCAGCCCACTGTTTATGTTCTGCATAACCGCAGTTGCTCATGCCTTCCACAAGAAGCTTGTTGAGTCTTATGACAAGGCAGGTGTTGACTGTTTGGAACAGTGACATCCACTGATTATTTCTGACAGTGACCAAAACATTCTCTCTCTCAAAAAAAAAGAAAAGAAAAATCCTTCAAATAACAAATTACAGTGATTCTCATGTCTACAATGCACAGCGATTTTAAAAATAAAAAAGGAGGACTCACCCAGCCACATTCACCCTTCCATCTCCCCCGCTGTTCTCTACTCCTAGTTTGGGCCCTGCGCCATTCCTAGTCTTGGAGCCCCAGACACCTGGGGAACCAATACTGCTTCCTGATCCTTTTTACCCAGACCAAATTAGTGCCTTTCTTGGGTCCCAGGAGCACCGCTTCTGGACCAGGCCCCGCCCTCACCTCTCTCTGCTCCCCTGGACCTGCACCACCGGCTAACTCTCCTAGCCTGCACTCCTATCCTCAGGGCTCTTGGGGTAAGTCTATAGCGCAGCCCTCCGCCCCTTGACTCACCCAGCCACATTCACCCTTCCATCTCCCCCGCTGTTCTCTACTCCTAGTTTGGGCCCTGCGCCATTCCTAGTCTTGGAGCCCCAGACACCTGGGGAACCAATACTGCTTCCTGATCCTTCACACCCAGACCAACTTAGTGCCTCTCTTGGGCCCCAGGAGCACTGCTTGTATACCTGGCCCTGCCCTCACCTCCCTCTACTTCCCTGGTCCTGCAACACCCACCAGCCTCTTTCTGGGGCTCCAAGGCTTACCTTTACACTCCCTGATCCTTTGCATCCAGTACAACCCAGCTACTCAATCCACTCCCTGAGAAATCTTGGGGCTTCTTCCCGCCCCATCTGCCTTTACATCCCTGCGTGGCGCAGCCACAGTCAGGGTCTCAGGTCAGTCCAACACCCAAGTTCCTGAGGCCAAAAGCATTCTTAGAAGATTCCAGACATAAGGAGAAAGTCTGAAAACTTCTGACCCACATAGGAATTGGGCCACGGCGGAACTCCTGAAGACAAAATCAATCTGGCCACGACAATATAAAATCAAAAGAGAGAACCAGAAGCTTAGATGAACCAGCTCTTCATACCCAAAAAGTAAACCACAAAGACACATAAAGTTCAAAAAAAGAAGCAGAACTGAACTTGAAGGCCCGAATATCACACAAGAGTCAGAAACTACAAAAGAAATTCACATGTCAAAATCACAGAGA
>NW_008345609.1:664164-665146 GCF_000622305.1 Nannospalax galili | reverse complement strand
AGACCCAAATATGAGTAATTGCAATTTTAGCCACCTGATATTTGACAAAGGGGCCAAGAACATTAACTGGAGGAAAGACAGCATGTTTAGCAAATGGTGCTGGCAAAACTGGATCTCCACTTGTAGAAGAATAAAACTATACCCCTATCTTTCACCCTCCACAAAAGTCAATTCCAAATGACTCAAAGACCTCAATGTCCTATCTTTCACCCTGCACAAAAGTCAATTCCAAATGGCTCAAAGACCTCAATGTAAAGCCTGAAACTCTGAAACTATAAGAAGAAAATATTGGGAATAACCTACAAGACACAGGCATAAGAAAGGATTTTCTAAACTGGATATCAATTGCTCAGGAAACAAGGGCAAGAGTTAACAAATGGGATCTCATTAAACTAAAACGCTTCTGTACATCAAAGGAGACAACCAAGGAAACACACAGAAAACCCATAAAATGGGAGAAAATCTTCACCAGCGAAACATCTGATAGAGGTTTAATTACCAGAATATGTAACGAACTTAAAAAACAGAGAACCAAGACAAGAAGCAACCCAATTGAAAGATGGGCTAAAGAGCTGAACAGAAAGTTTTCAAAAGAAGAATTAAAAATGGCTATGAAACATCTCAAAAGATGTTCAACCTCACTAATAATCAGGGAAATGCAAATTAAAACCACTTAAAATTTCACTTTACCCCAGTCACACTGGCTAAGATCAAGAAAACAAATGATACCAAATGTTGGAGGTGATGTGGTGGAAGGGGAACACTCATCCACTGCTGGTGGGGCTGCAAACTGGTTCAGCCCCTATAGAAAGCAGTGTGGAGAGCTCTTAAAAAACTACAAATGCACTACTATCCTCAGGCCTCCTGGGGTAAGTCTATAGTGCAGCTCTCCGTGCTGGGATTCCCTAAGCCACATTCACCCTTCCATCCCTCCCGCCATTCTATACTCCTAGTTTGGGCCCTGCGCCATTCCTAGTCTTGG
>NW_008345609.1:662201-664031 GCF_000622305.1 Nannospalax galili | reverse complement strand
GGCCCACCCTCACCTCTCTCTGCTTCCCTGGGCCTGGACCACCGGCTAACTCTCCTAGCCTGCACTACTATCCTCAGGCCTCTTGGGGTAAGTCTATAGCACAGCCCTCCATGCTGGGACACCCTAAGCCACATTCACATTCCATCCCTCCCACCATTCTATACTCCTAATTTGGGCCCTGCACCATTCCTAGTCTTGGGGCCCAGACACCTGGGGAACCAATACTGCTTCCTGACCCTTCTCATCCAGACCAACTCAGTGCCTTTCTTGGGCCCCAGTAGCACCATTCCTGGTCCTGGCCCTGCCCTCACCTCTCTCTACTTCCCTGGTCCTGCAACACCCACCAGCCTCTTTCTGGGGATGACAGCCTCTTTCTGGGGCTCCAAGGCTTATCTTTCCTCTCCCTGATCCTTTGCATCCAGTACAACCCAGCTAATCAATCCATTCCCTGGGAAATCCAATCTACTGACAAATTATACATAGCAGATCAAGAAATATATTTATAGGTAAGGTTTATCTGAGAACAGCTGGTCTTTGCCTAAGATTTATCTACATGATACACAGTAATTAAAAATACCAGAATGGTGGAACTAACCTTCTTATGTGTTTAACAGACATACTTTGAGGTCTATGGTAATTTGGTCAAAGGGACACAAAGGATACTTTTTGCTCCTTGCCCTCCTAGGTTGATTAGTTCCCAGCGATTATAAGCATCTCGCAAAATGTCCTGTAATGATGGTGCGTCATCTGACCTCTTGATTAAGGAGGCCAAGGAGACCCCACCAGATGGATTTAAACCAGTGTCCAGTCTATAAAGAGGAGGGTCAACACGGAGGAACCATTTCCTCCATGCTTCCAAGAGAAGCCAACAGTGGTCGAGCAGGACCTTTGACTTATCTTCACATAGATGGAACTGGTAAAAGAAAGGAGCCAGGGGCTCCTCCCAAGCCCATGGGACCCCTGAGGAACAGATCCTCAAACGACCTCAAGAGTAAAAACAAATCAGTTTATCTGGTCCAATTGTATGTCCTTAAACACCCAAAAGGGAAGTATAACCAAAGTTTAAAGGGGCCAATATAATTTCATAAGAGCATACACATATATATAACTAAAAGCTACCTGACAAAAAGCAAAGCCAGAGAGGCGATACCTTCAGTCAAGTTGTTGGCCAGGATGGATAAAGCCTTTTCCAGACAGTAACCCAACATACTACTGGAAAACATGAACAGCAGATTCCAATTCTATCCAAAGGAATACTGACAATGGAGTGCCCTAGATGAGGAACAGCTGATCCTCCTGGAACAGGGACCTCTGGCTGACTAGATTTACCAGAAGGGCAGACAGGGGGGAATGGATGGGGGTGCTGACAGTACAGTGGACAGTGGCAGGGATAGCAGAGTATGGAGGCTCTAGTGGGAGAGGAAGGCTGTCTATCTGATTAGTTTATATCCATGCTCAGATGCCAAGGAACTCAGAAACTAAGCGACTGTGACCAGTAATAGTAATATATAGAGAGATTTGAAATGCATGTGAAAACGTCTCAATGTCAATTGCCTTAAAATGAATTTTTCTGTATGAAACTGTGTATTTTAACAACGAAGTGGAGATCTTTTTTAAACGTTAAAACCTCATTGAATTTTATGTCTTATAGAGTTTATAATGAGTAAAAGATTGTATAAGCGTAATAATTCATCTGTAAACCTAAAAATGTACAGCCAATTTTGAAAGAGATGTACCCTAGCTCAGAAAAAATGTTATTGAATAGGTTAATGCTGTTGTAATGAAATGCTTCTTCTAATTAAAAAAATATTTTATTGAAAAAAAAGTCAT
>NW_008345609.1:660814-661986 GCF_000622305.1 Nannospalax galili | reverse complement strand
AAAAAAGGAATGCTGAAAAGAATAAAACAGATACATGACACATACAAAGAAGAATATTCAGTAAAACTGGGCAGGTTTGACCAGAGAGTTGATTAGCAGTCATGATATCATTAATCATTGTATAATTTTAATGTTTTATTTATTTACTTATACGTTTTTATGTGTACATATAAGAGCCTGAATGAGTTTATGTACATCATGTTTCTGAAGGACCCCATGGAGTCAAGAAGAGGGCATTGGATTCCCTGGAACTGGAGTTACAGACAATTGTGAGCTGCCATATGGGTCCTGAGAACTGGAGCCTGGTTCTTCAGCAACAGCACTAAGGATTCTTGTTCCCTGAGTCATCTCTTCAGCCCCTAGTTTAGTGGCTTTTTTATTTTTTACTCTATTGATTGCTTTCTATGATTCTGTTGGTTCAAAACATTATGTTATTGAATAAAAAAAGCCTGGTGTGGCAGCAGGCACTTGCAATCCCAGTGCTAGGGAGACAGGGGCAGGAGACTCTCTGCGGCTTACTGGCCAGGTAGTTTAGCACAATTCCAGAGTTCCAGGTTCAATGTAAGACTCCACTTCAAAAAATATGATAAGGTCAAAAGCAATTGTTATTATGAAAATTCAGTGATAGCATGTTATATAACAGACCAGAGCAACTGCTGGGCAGATAAACTCTAATAGAGGTGACAGGCTAGACAAATGATTCTCCATCAATTTTAGAAAGTTCATGTGAAAAATATAATGAAAGTACTGAGGTTATCATTATATTTTTTATATTTTTTAGATTCTAATGACCCACACTTACCTGGTTGATTTTTGTTTCTTGCCCTCTTAGTTACTGTGATCTACAAGTATGGCTTTTGTATGTCTCTGGAACACACTAAGATAGCCACTGCTTCGAGGACGGTCTTCATGTTGTCCTCCTTACCCTGGATTACCCGTCAATGTTTTCACTGTTGCACTCTTCTTCATTATTCAAAGGTTGCCTAAATATAATCTCTTAAAAGTCCTTCCCTAGCCATGTTAGATATAATTCCTTCTTCTTCTACATTCATATTCTCCATGCGCTTAGCACGTTGTACTTTATTTTTTTTTTTTTTTGATCTTTTTGAGACAAGGTCTCCCTGTAGCCCCAGCTGTCCTGGAACTCACTATGTAGACCAGGCTGGCCTTGA
>NW_008345609.1:634462-660408 GCF_000622305.1 Nannospalax galili | reverse complement strand
CACAAGTTCCTCCCAGATTAATTTAATTTTTTATAATATTATATATATCCATCATACACTCTGACCACTATCCCCTCTCACTTCTATTTTACATTTAAAATAGTGTTTATCGGAAGCTAAAATCGTTCCACATTTTGGGAGCTTGTTTGTTATTTCTCCCCCATTAAAATTTAGTGTCTGTAGAAAGACCTGGTAAGGCCTGATTCACCAACATATTCCCAAGGTCTGAACAATTGGAAGAGAATGGATATTTGATAATTCTTGAAAGGCTACAGTATTAAACAGAATAAAATAATATGTTGGTCGATTACTTATTGCCTTATCATTTAACTGGACTAGCAGAAAAGCAAAGATTTTGCTAAGGTGCAATGTACTTGAAGTTTGGGTATTTATTTGGCTTAACACGCCTACATTTTTGTTCTGCAGAAAGTCATTTGCTAGCAAATAAATACTGCACACCAGATAAAGGGACCATTTAATTTCCTTAATTAAAAACACACTTGTGTTGACTAGTGCATTCTTCTAGGAAAGCAATGCCCCCTCTTTCCAACCCTGCTCCTTTCTAGGGCATGCTACAGAAGTAAAGGAGGAAGTGTCTGCTTTAGATGTTGTCTTGCTTTTTGTTCATCCAAAATTAGAAGTACAGAAGACCAAGATAAGATGATTTGCTAATTTATCTAGTTGGGTTCTTCTTGGCATCATTATGTGTCTATCCATCCAGTAAAAGGTAATCATGTAAAGATTCAGATCCTTACAAAGCCTAAAAAGGAAAAGCCTCCTCTGTCTGCTGAAATGAGATCCATTTATGTCTTTCTTAATAGACAAACTTCCAAATATTAGGAATAATAAAAATCTGTAAAGTAAGTTTCCATGTTATCTTAAAAACAAGCTAGGAAAAAAAAAAAAAAGAATGGTTTCACCTGAAAATACACTGGTCCATCCTCGGTGGTGTTTGGCCCCCTCTCTCAGGCCTCCTTGGTCCCCACCCCTTCCCCATGGGTGCTTGCTCCAGCCACCAATCCTCCCACCCACCTTTCACACATTCAAAGAGTCCAGAGGAAAGAATGCCCCTGCTGTCTGCTTTCCACATTATTTTGATGATCAGTGCTGTGAAGACACCGTCCTCTCTGCAGAGCAGATTCCCGCAGAATATTTGGAGAAGAATGTGACAATGGATCCACAGGGTGTCCTCATAAGACTTTGGAAGCTAACACTTTCTATTATTTGGCAAAATCCTTAGTCTTGGTAGGGAAGAGGGAAGAGAAGAGTAACTCAGACTTGAAAGAAGTTTGAAGTCAGCCTGTCCTCTGCCATTAGCAATTGATAAATTGATATTTAAGGTACTACAATATTTAGGTTCTAATTTTTTCATTGATTAGGTGGTTAATAAAATATTCATTGAAAAAAGTTGTATAGAATAATGATTAGAGATGAAGCTTCTGGATTTATGTCTTGGATTTAAATCTGCCTGGTTTTAAAATCTGTTTCTATGAAGTATTAAGCCTATGACTTTGAGTGAGTTTCCTGGTCTAATTGTGCCTCTGTTTCCTCATCTATAAACAGATGGAATAACACAAGCACTTCTGAAGTATTCCTGCTATAGTACTCAATTGTATCATGGTCACTATCAGAGACTTGTGTCAGAATGACTGGATTCACTACCCAATTCTTATGCTTACTGACTGTGAACTTGGAGGAATGACTTGACTTCTCTCTGCACTTTAGTTCCTTCATTTGTTAAGTGGAAATGCTTATCTAAATTTAGCTTATTATAAACACTACATGACTCAATAAACAATTAAATGCTAAGTAAAGTTTCTAAATGAGGTACTGAGAAAACTACATGGCACATAGTAAGCATTTGGGGGAAAGTTACTGTTTAGATTAAAGTCTGTAAAGTTTTAATACTTTCAGCATATTTATTATGTGTTTTGCAATGTATTAGTCACATGCAGTAATGTTCAGAACAGGCTGGGCTAGTCCATGCTACTGCAAATGGTCTATAATAATAACACATATTAATCAGCTCATAAATTCTGCTGCTTTCTGCCCTACAGTCTCTGACTTTATAGAAAAAACATCTGAAATAAGTACATTAATAATTTTGCCTACAGTAACCACTGCTGAAATAATCTGGTGAGTAAAGCAAGTATGTTTCCACTCATAAAGCCCTTGATCCTGAAAATCTTGATGTCTATTAGCCCGGATTTTATGAAAGAAAATTGGTTTAGCTAGTCTACATTGGACTCTTGTCTAAACCTAACAATTCTAATAAAACAGATTATAGCTAACTCTGCTAACCTCAACAGTTCAGGTGTTTCTATAATACCCAGTAACAAAAAATGCTGCCAAAGGAACAGAAAGCATTCTGATGTTTGCTCATGTGATACCTGTTTTTTCAGAAGAAAGCTCAACCAGATTCCCCTACTCCTCACAGCGCTTCTCACTGTTGCTATTCACAATCCTGTAAAATATTGTTACTTTATGGGCATTTGCTATAAATACACACATACACATACACACACACACAATACCATATTTCTTATCAAAACTAATGAATTGAGACTTGTATTATAAAAGAGCCCCAAAGCAATTCTTCCAAATAGAGGTTTGGGAAGTAATGCATTATACCAAGAGTTTTCAGAACTGGCTATGTATTGGAATGAGCTGGGAAACAAAGTGACTAATATCTAGGTTTCAATAACTCAGAAACTCTGACTTCATTGCTTGCCTGAGTATCTTAGCTTTCTAAAAATTTCCAAATGAATTTTGTTGTGCTTCCAGAATTAGGAATCACTGAGCATTCTGACAAATACTGATAAATCTTGATCTTGTTTGTAAAAATGTAACTACCTTTACATGTGTTCTGTATACAAAATGGTAAGATATGTCAAATTCAAATCTGTGGTTGAGAATGTTACTTTCCCTGATTTCTGCCTCATGTTTTCAGAGCTCCCCTGAACCTCCCTCCATTGTAGGTTCAGGATTTAGAATACTAACTTGTTCATTTCCAGATGGCAAAACAAAACTCCACAGTGGGCTGAGTGAGTGGCCATCTGTTAGGATAAAACAGGGTCTAATCCAAAGGAGGTATTTGCTATGCCATCTCATGTCTGGAGGCAACAAATGAAACCTCACAGCCTTTCAGAACTCAAAGTACCTTTTGTTCAGACCTCCTGGAGGAGGACAATCCCAAATTAGAAACACACACTTCATTGAAAGAGCGCTCATCTGTGGACACCTTAGGGGCTCCACTTTGAGTGATGCCTTTATCACTCAGACCTTTGCGGGATGCTGTGGCTACTATCCAAGTGCACTTTGAGTCAGCTTATGCAAAGGGAAAGGAAGTTTCAGCTTTCAGCACCCTGCCACGCCCTTCATCTGAAAACTGTACTGTCTAGTGGGAATGACTATATAAAGCTCACTGTATAAACGATTAGCACAGTACCTGGAACTCATATCCAATGTATGAACTTATCAGAAAAATAAATTGAGAAGTCACGTTTACAAGCTAACTTTTAAGTGTTTTAAAAATTCATCCAAGCCCGTCATGGTGGTACAGGCCTTTAATCCCATCACTTGGGAGACAGAGGGAAGCAGATCACTGTGAGGTCTAGGCCAGCCTGGTCTACATAGTGAGTTCCAGGCCATCAGGGCTATAGGAGTGGGAGACCCTGTCTCAAAAATTAAGATGGAAATTGGGCTTGGTGGCATATGCCTTTAATCCCAGCACTCAAGAGGTAGAGGCAGACAGATCTCTGTGGGGTCAAAGCCAGCCTAGTCTATATAGGGAGTTCCAGGCCAGCTAGGTAGGTCCAGCCCCCTCCACCCAAAAAATCTAAAAAAAACCCAAAAAAAAAAAAAACAAAACCCTCAAATGATGGGTCTTGGAATCTCTAAAAAAAAAAAAAAAAAAAAAAAAAAATCCATTCACTGTTTCTTTAAAACAAAGACACCACAGGGAATAAGAAATAGCCAATAGCTGTATAAATCTTAGTTAATAACAAAGGATTCCACCAAGTTTTATAAGACATGCCATCTTATCAAGACATTTTCAGATTATTCTTCCACCACAATTTCAATGAGATTCTTTGTTGGCAATTTCATATACTATGAATATTTTTCCTGATATTTTCTCACTCCAAAAGATTTGTCATCTAGATTCTTATGCAAAACAAACATACATTTTTGCAAGATATAAAATGCCCTGCACTTTGATGATAAAGGCTATGAGATAGGACAATGGGAATCAAAGCACTGCCCACCATTTTGTAGCCACAGGAATAAACTAGTCAAATCCACAGAGCATGTGTGAATGGCATTCCTGTTGCTGTGCACTGAAATGTATTACTGCACAGATGCCTCACAGCTAATCCTTGCTAACCGCTGAGAGCAGCACAAATAATGAAGTTGCACCTTCCTGGGAGCTCAGGAAGTATTCTGACAGGTGGCATTAGTTTTAGAACACATTGGATGCCCTAACAGGACTGAAAGGCATCAGGTCTGAACACAAAACTAACTAACTAACTAACTAACTAACTAACTAACTAACTAACTAACAACTAACAACTAACTAAGATACTCCACAAATTCACATTACAACATCAGCAATAGTAATAACCTTTAAAGGTGATTGTGACTATCAGCAGAAAATAGCTTGTGGCAATGTAATAGTTCCTTCCATATATGGAGTGCTGTTGTAAGATTATAAACATGCACTGTGTCAATGCCAATTATGCTCTGCTTATAGAAGAGTTAGCAGTTCAGAAATTTCACCCTCAAGAACAGTGAATCAAACACAGATGCAGTGAAAAGAATCTGGAAAATGGCAGTCATTTTTTAGTACTCTGGAAATGAAACAAAGATTTACTATAATCCAGCAAGAGTGTATTTTTAAAAAGTGAATGAACTCATTAAAAGCAGCAGGCTTCAGGTGCTTTGATTTACTCTGCTCCCATCACATTTTCTCTAGCTCCATAATAACCTCAAAAGGTAAAAGCCCACCATCACTGAAAATCTGAAGTTGGCCAGCGGCTGAAGGGCAGAGTGCAGCTGGGGCGTCTTCATGACTTTATCCTCTAATGTTGCTCATGATTTCATATGATTGGTGACTAGAAGACTTCATTTGCAAGGCTATTATTATTTGCCTCAACTTATAGATCATACCTTGCAAAATGACAAATGATGAATATCTTCCCATGTGCTGATTGTCTCTGTGCATCTGCTTTGCAGAAATGTCTGTTTCAAAGCATTTACTGAACTTTTTGTTTCATTTACCTTTTTGTTTGGGGATTGTAGGAGTTCTATGTCTACTTTGAATATGAAAATCTCCGCAGGTCTGATTCTAAAGTTTTTTTACAGTTTTTCATCCATGGGACACCTTTCATTCAAGGCTTAGGACCAAGAAATTCAGAGAGGAAGTACTCTGATAAGGTGTCCAGTATCTGTCCTTCTGTGTTACCATTGCCAGTGCTGTGATGTGAATTGTGAAGGAGCTTTCATTTTCATGTTTCTAAACATATAATGTCTCTCAGCACTTGAAGACTCCTAGCTGAGGTAGGAGCCCATAATGGAAACTCTTAGAGTCCTTAGAAACAGGGTGAAATATTCATTTTCTCTGACATCAAATTTTTTTATGATATCACCAGGCATCCTTCCTTTTGTTTGGCCTCTCTCATGTTCATTGACTCTTACATATCAAATTGTCTCTTTCCAGGATGCTTGACCATCCCCTACCTCAAACTAGCTTTTGGAATCTATATTGTGATTTTTTTTCAAGTTTATTTGTATTTACAAAAATTATACGATACAGATGTATTCAAAAACATGGAAAAGACAATTTAAAATTTAGATTTCCCTCTAAGGTAACAGTCTCTTGTGAAATCACATATGGACACTACACATATAAGGACTCGTTTTTGCATTAAAATGTGTTATATCTTGAGATAGGATTCAAAGGACTTATACAAATATGCTATATATAGGAACATCAATACACATTTAAAAATTACCCTTTCTTATTCTTATTTACATCTGTTCCTATACTGTGATCCTTTGGGAGGCCACAAATTGTGGTACTGGGTAAGAGTATCCCACTGCTCAGTGCCCAGGAACTAATTGTTCTTTGCCTCCACAGGGGTCAGCATCATCCCATGAGGATGTGTGACCTTAATGCAACTCCAAATTGTATTTTCAATTCTCATTGGATACATTGAAAAACTTTAACATAATAAAAATGAAAGTCCAGGTGATTGAAAAATTTGCACAAATATCACCTAAGCTAGTCTGGGAGAATGCAGTTCCTACTCTAAATGATAATACAAGATTTTGTTCTTTGAAATTAGAACATAACAGTGTATTATCATTTATTCAAATATATTCAAGTTCCTCCAGTGGATCAGGAACTTTTTTGTGTTGAGGAAAGAATCTACAGCATCAGATCTTGAGACCTTCCCTCAAGAGAATTAATTTAAAAACTCTGAATTTATTTTTAATGAAAAATTACATGTAAATGCAATATTTCTGCATTCCAATATAAGGAGTATATGTCATATGCAAGTGTATAAGGTACAGTGTTTAAAATAAAATGCAAAATAACTTCTGCATTTATAGTTAACGTAAACATGCTATACACATGGAGTTTTAGTAAATAGACATACATATACAAACATACCTGTATATGCATGCATATCATACATATATATCTATATTTAAATTTACCATTATTATTATTCCCAACAGGTGACACTATCAAAATACAGATGGCCTCTGACTTACAATGCTTTCAACTTATGCTTTTTCAACTTTCTAATGACATAAAAGTGATATGCGTTTAGTAGGAACCATATTTGAAGCTTGAATTTTGCTTCGTTCCTTGGCTAGTGTTATTCAGCATGATACTCTCTGTAGTGCTTGGAAGCAGCACTGAGACTCAGGTGTCAGTCAGCCATGTGTTCACAGGGATGAACAATAGATGGTCTAAGCTACACTGTGTCACTGGGCTGTGATGGCTTCTGGGTGGTTTTTAAGAAATGAAACATAAAGGAAGGAAAGCAGAGCAATTGATATAGTAACTTGCATTAGAAAGGGGTCTTAATGTGCATGTCTTAGGATATAACAAACACACACACACACACACACACACACAGAGAGAGGGAGAGAGAGAAAGGAAGAAAGGGAGAGATGGGGAGGAAGAGAGAGGAAAACAGAGACAAAGGGAGAGAGTGACAGAAGGCGAAAGAGAGGAAAGGAGAGAGAGAGAAAGAAAGACAGGATCAGAGAGTCTACATTCTCTCAGAAGTCTTGCATAAAATTACAAAAGCAAGTAGTTCGCTTGGGGGTACAGAGAGCACTAGTTAAGAAAAGAGAAAATGAAATTCAAAAGACAGATAATGAAAAGTGTGCTAGACAGAAAGCTGTTTATGTAGGTCATTCAAGTTTACTTGCCTGGGAAACTTTGAGACATGGGTTGAAAATGCTTTATTTTATTATTTATTATTTTTTTATTTTTGTCTTTTGTCTATGAGTGTATTGCACACCCATGTCGTAAAATGCCCTTGGAGATCAGAAGAGGGTGTCCATATGGGTGCTTGGATTCAAACCCAAGTCCACTGCAAGAGCAGTCAGCGCTCTTAACTGCTGAACCATCTCTCCAGTCCCATCAGGTGGAAAATGTAGTTCCCAGAATTAGTACATCTGAAGTCCATACCTGTCATGGTATTTTACATCAGTTTTGAGAACCACTTATTAATTATGCTTCCTTCATTCTACATGAGCCCAGCCTAGTTAGCATAAGCAGTTAAGTATAAGTGATGTACACACACAGGCAAATACAAACATAAACACATACATGCTTAGTGCCACAAAGACTGAAAATCTAATCTTAAATGTGTCTTATTCTAAAATGCACTTGAATCATAAATTAGTTTATATTCTCAATAGCATAATCAGGACCCTAAATTTTATGTTTTGTTTTCTCTGTTCTGTTAACATAGTTTGATTTCATGTGGTAGCCACTCAGGAGGTCTTCATATCTAGTACAACTATTACACTACTTGAAAAGTGTTACTTCTGTTCCTAGAAAAAATAGCAGAAGTCTCAGTGTTGTCCATTACTGGGTAAAGACTAGGAACATGTGCCCATGCTAACCAAAGACATGCCACATGGTCACTGGTAAAAGCAGAATGACAAGAAAGTGACATCACTAGAACACATTGAAATGTGGAAACAGAATCTGGGTGTCACTGGCAGAATAACAAGGGTCATTCCTAAAATGAGAAGAGGGTTTTGGGTGATGAAAAATGACAGATACAGACAAATGTGTCTTAGAAAAGTATTCACATAATCAAGGCCAATGAATGGCCACCCATTTTTACCTAGAAACTAATGGAGTTTGTTTATAAGTTCTATCAAAATTTGTCCAAAGATGTTTTTACTAGATATTTTCTATAATATAAATGAAAACAGATTTTAGAAGATCTTCAAAACTTCTAATCTATTTAGTGATACTGTGATAGAATATTCACAAAACTATAGGGAAAAGGGAAAAACAGGGACTACAGAGATGGCTCAGTGGTTAAGAGCACTGGCTGCTCTTGCAGAGGATAAGGTTCAGTTCTGAGCACCCACCTGATGGCTAACAACTGTCTGTAACTCCAGTTCTAGGGGCTCCAATGCCTTCTTCTGATTCTTGCTGGCACTACACAGCATGGATGCACTTACACACATGCAGCCAATACACTCATACACATAAGATAAAAACAATTAAAAAAGAAAAGGGAAAACAGATATTGTACAATGACGTTCAAACAAGAAGAAACAGAATGTTCTAGACAGCTGGGAAGTTGCTCCTATTTACTTACAGCAATGGTCACAGCATGCACAAGTCCCATGCAAGTTCAAACCAGACAAAAACCCAGCACAGAAGTAGGGAAATGGAGAAAAAGCCCCAAACTTAGCGGAGGAAAACTGGTAACTGCTAAGTACTGGGAGAAGGAGAGCTGGTTATCTCTAAGGGTATGACTCTACATAGGAGGACCAGGCTCCAGTGAAAGGATACAAATCGAGGGGCATTAGGGGACACTTGGCTTGATAGGCCTTAACATATATGACAGAGGACATGAAATATGGTGGGGGTAATAGAGGGGTGCAGATAGGGGAGCAGAACTAAATATGATAAAAATATATTGTGGTCTCATCTGGATGGAGTTAAACAAATCAAAAAGAATAAAGAAGGAGGGATTCTGCTTTTATAAAATTTCTTAAGGGGAAGGAGAAAAAAGAAGAAATGAAAAAGAACAGAAGAAGGAAAGAAAGAAAGAGAAAGAAAGAAAGAAAGTAGAAAGAAAAGAAAGACACTTGAAGTAGAAGAAACAGCATGACAGACTTACAGAGGGACAGAACTTCCACAGACAATTGTGTATCAGTGAGCTACACTCAGGATTTAAAATTTTTTTAAAAAGTGTTTAGAATTGAATTTTGAATAACTTATTTATATTGTGGCAAGAAACTTATACTTTAGATTACTAGCAATGTGATTGGTTCAAGGTATTTTAATAGCTTGAAATGAGAATTCAGACACTGTGAATCAACGTTCCTTAATAACACAATGTTTTATGATACTGTTTGTCTATTCAAAATTCACCCTCTTTTCACTAATCTTTCCCTTCTCTGCCTTCCTCCTCTTTTCCCTCTTTGTCCCTCTTCTTCTGTGTCTTGTCTATCCATCTTCCCCAACTCTTTTACTCCATCACTCCATTGCTCTCTACTACTTACCCGTAATTGAAACTATAATGATTTCAAGTAATCAAAGTTAATCTAAGAATTGAATAATCCCACTAAAGACACTGTTTCTTGGTGAAACTGAGAGACAGTTTGCATGTTGTTTTTTTTGTGTGTGTGTGTTTGTGTGTGTGTGTGTGTGTGTGTATTTATTGCTCAACCACGAGCAAATGAAGACAGAACAAAATTTCTGTTGTGCAAATTGAACAATAGCCACTAGAGGTCACGGATGCTTCAGTTATGACCAAATTACACAGCTGCTTTAATTCACAGACAGAGCAAACAAGGAGATCTCAAAAAGGATTAAAGAATATATTACTGTAAAATATAGTGGTCAGTACTCCAAGTGCAGATGAAATTTCATTGTATCACTTAAAAGAAACATATCAAGCAATCACATACATGAAAACCCAAAGATCAAGGAAAATGAAAAATATGAAGATTGTCACTTTGAAGGAGAATACTTTTAGAGAAATATCAGGCATTGGAATCAGGTAAACTGCTTTTATATTAATGTGGTAGAGGTAGAGGGCATATAAAAGCATGAAATTGACTATGGAAAATGCAGCTCAACCAGTTGTGCTCCTACCATCCTATCAAAAACAGAACACAGTAGGGCCTTCTTAATGATTTGGGGAAAAGAGCTAGAATTTATACCCATGTAAATTCTACTTAGCAAAGCTATCCTGGCATGGTGGCACACGCCTTTAATTCCAGCACTCAGGAGGCAGAGGCAGGCAGATCTCTGTGAGTTCAAGGCCAGCCTGCTCTACATAGTGAGTTCCAGGACAGCTCGGGCTGCAGGGAGACCCTGTCTCAAAAAGACCACCAAAAAAAAAAAAAAAAAAAAAAAAAACCAAAAAAAAAAAAAAAAAAAAAAAAAAAAAAAACCAAAGCTAGAGTTACCGGAATGTGGGGGGTGGCGTGTTGATGCACTACCTGCACTACCTGACTTAGACTCACCTTAGGAGACAAAAAATTTACTTGCCATTTTTTAATCTTATGTTATGAATCAGAATTTCTGAAGAGGAGTCCAGGCTCTGTATATTCCACAAAAGCCTTCGGTAATGCAAACAGTGATGACATTTGAAGATGAAGAATTTTGACAATGAGATAAGTACACTATGCCTGTATTAGGTGCTTTTGTTGGGCCAAGCTCCAAGTGCAGCTGTATCGTCCACTCACAATTCTATTTCGCATATGACAAACAAATCGCTCAGACATTAGCGCATTTTTACCATTTATATTTTCCCTTTTGTTTTCCCTTTTTATTCATGTATATGCGTTGTAAACAGTGTTGGGCTTTTCATGGACTATTACTTGAAGAATACCACGGGCTTTGATCATATTCATACCTTCCTAGTCACCCTCTTTAATACTCCCACATCCAGAATGAGATAAAGCATGTGAAATGTGTCATTCACTATTTGCTTGACTTATTTTACTTAATATGATGGTCTACATTTGCATCAGTTTTCCTGCAGATGACACGACTTCATATTTTAGGACTAAATAAAACTCCACGTCTTTATCAATTTATCTGTTGACTGAAGGACACCTTTGATGTATTTCATAACTTGTCTATTGTGACTAATGCTTCAGTAAACATTGCGTGCAAGTTTCTCAGTAGCATGTTGCCTTAGAATCCTTCATGTGCATCTTCAAATGGTTTACCTAGGTCATACGGTATTTATATTTTTTTCACTGTTAAAGAAACTCCACCCTGACTTCTCGTTTTTAAGTTTAATTTTTATTTTATGTTTATGAGTGTTATGCCTGCATGTATGTGAGGGTACCCATGTCTTATAATGCCCACAGAGGACAGAAAAGCGTGTCAGATTCCCTGAAACTAGAGTTATAGATAGTTTTAGCTGCCATGTGGGTACTGGGTTTAGAACCTGGGTCCTTTGCAAGGTCAGCCAATGCTCTCAATTGCTGAACCATCTCTGTATGACCATCCTGACTTTTCTTATTGGACTAATTTATATTTTTATCAGCAGTGTAGAAAAAAACAGATGTTTCTCAACATCCTCACCAGCGTTTGTTTTTTTCTTAATGATAGTTGTTCTGATTTGGACCAGATAGGACCTTTATTAAAAATTTTCTTTAATGCGTGTGTGCATATATGTGTATGGTGTTCAAGCATGTGCATACGTGTGTTACCATGCATATATGTACATGTATGTGTATGCTTCTGGAGACCCAAAGTTGATATCGAGTGTCTTCCTCCATCACTCTCCACTATTTACTGAAGCAGGATCTCTCACTGAACCTAGATCCTATTCTGGCTGGTACAGCCAGTCAGCTTTTCCCAGAGATCCCCTTGGTCCATCTCTTTGAATTGCACCAAGTGGAGGCTTTGCCTGCTTGGCTTTTATGTGGGTTCATGTAGAACTCTCCCCTGCCTCAGACTCAGATGAAATCTTAAAGTAGTTTTCATTTGCATTTCTTTGATGGATAAGAATGCTGAACTTTTCAGATACACTTCCTGGCCATTTGTCTCAAATATCATCTTTTGAGAACTGTCTTGGTTTCATCAACATATGTATGGGCTGAGTTTTTGTGTTTACATTTAAATTTTCTTCTATAGTCTACTATTAATCATTTACCAGATTCAGAGCTGAGAAGTGTTTCCACAATGCTGTTGACCATCCCTACACTTGAGTATTTCCTATGCTGTGCAGAAGCTTTTTCATTTCACGTAATCCAATTTTTCAGTTCTTGGTTCTGAGTTATCTGGATCCTTTTCAGGAATTCTTCATCTATCTTGAAGTCTTGAGGTGTTTTCTCCATGTGTCTTCTGACAGCTTCAGAGTTTCAGATATTACATTAATGTCTCATCCATTTTGAATTGAGTTTTGAACAGGTTGAGCTATAGAGCTTACATGTCATTTTGCATGTGAATATCCAGTTTCTCTAGCATTGTTTGTTTAAGTCATTGTCTTTTCTCCATCATGTGTCTTAGCCATCTTTATTAAAAATAAAATGGCTATAGTCATATGGGGTTGCTTCTGGTCCTCTATTCAATACCACTGAATGGCCTGCCTGTCTCTTTGTACTAGTTCCATGTGAACTTGCTGCTATGGCTCTGTGGCATATTTGAAATAAGGTATTGGGATTCCTTTTGTTCTGTTCTCTGCTCTGTATTGCTTTGGCTCCCAGAACTTTGGTGCTACTACATGTATTTTAGATTTGTTTTTCTCTTTCTTTGAAGAATGCCATTGAGATTTTGATGATTGTTGCATTCAGTTTTTAGATCAATTTTGGTAATATATTTTCAATGTATTAATTCTGTTTATCCATAAGCATGGGCAGTCTTTCCATTTCTCAAATGTTTTCTTTATTCAGTGTCTTAACATTTTCATTGTAGATTAATCACCTCCTTTTATTAGCTTTATTCTCACGTTATATTTTTGAAGGGATTGTGAATGGGATTGTTTCTTATTTCCTTTTTCAATGTGTTCATTAACTGTGTATAGAAAGGCTACTGGCTTTTGTATGCTGTTTGTCTTGCTATTCTTCTGGAGGTGTTTACAAGTCCTAAGATTTTTTCTGGTGGAGTTCTTAGTATCTTTTATGTAGAATACCTTCTCATCTAAAAGTAGGGACAATTTGGATTTATTTCTTGCTATTTGTCCCTTTTGTTCCTATCACGTTTCTTATTGCTGTTGATAAACTTTCAAGCACTAGGGTGAGTAGAAGTCAAGAAAGTTAACACCTTTTTACATTCTTGATTCAGTGTGAATGCTTTGAAGTTTTTTCTCTTTAGTATAATGTCAGCTATCAGTTTGTAGGACAGAGTCTTTATTATGTTGATTTATGTTCTTTTTATTCCTTGTTTCCTGGGGCTTTATTCTTGAAAAATGTTCCATTTTGTCAAGGCCTTTTCTTCAACTGCTGAGATGATCATGAGATTTCTGTCCGTGATTCTTTTAATATGATGCTTGCACTTATTTTCAGAGATTGGCTTGTAACTTCCTTTTTTAAATTCTATAATATTTGCCTGGTCTTTGTTTAAGTATAGTAATCACTTGGTAAAATGAATTCCCTTTCTAGTTTATGGAATAGTTTAGATGAGAGAATCTTCTTTAACATCTGGTAGAATTCAACTGCGAACTCATCTTTGGACTTTTTTAGTTGTAAGGTCTTTATTCCTGTTTTGATCTCATGCATTGTTATAGGTCTATTTAAGTTATTCTATTTTCTTGGTTTACATGTTCCAGGATATTTTTCTATATGATTTTGGTTTTCTAACCTATTAGAATACAGATTTTTAAGTGTACCCTAATAATTTTCTCAATTTAATTGGTATCTATTGTAACATCTTCCCTTCTGTTTCTAATTATTTGAAGATTTTATTTTTATTTTTAGTGACATGTATGTGTCTGTGTGTGTGTGTGTGTGTGTGTGTGTGTGTATTTATGCATGTGATTGTAGAAAATATGGAGGCCAGAACACAGGTATTGAATCCCCTGGGAGCTTGAGTTGTAGCTGTTTGTGAGCTGCCTGTCATAGTAATTGGAAACCAAACTCAGATCTTCTGTTTAATACTATAAGCTCTTAAACACTGAGCCATCTCTTCAGCCCCCATCTCTAATTTTTAATGTAAGCATCCACATCTATGAACTCCCATCTAGAACTTCATTCGTTGCACTCCAGGCATTATGGGATGTTGTATTCTCATTTTTATTAGATTTCAAATATTTTGCAATTTTTATCTTGATTTTGTCTTTTATAAACATGGGGGGGTGTATTTCACTGTATATGTCACATGACTGCAGGTGCCCACAGAGGCCAGAAGGGGGCTTTGGTCCTGAGAACTAACTTCCATACTAACACAGGAGACAACTAATCTTTTCCAGCTGGGATAATCATATTTAAGACATTGTTTTGGTTTACAGATTTGTTTGTAGGATTTTGTAAACTGTGAGTTCAACATTTAAACTCAAAAGAAAGTCAGACACTTTATCTCTGCTAAAAATAATGTGAAAAAAGAAAGTCCTGGAAACTTTTTTTTTTTTTAGATTTCTCTACAGAATCATATTTTATGCTCAGGAGATTGTATTCAGAAAAAAATACTCTCACATAAAAATGAAATGTATTATTTATTTTTTTCTTTTCTTAGTAGATTTAGTTATTCCACTAAATAAACTTTTTTTTTTTTTGTAGATTGTATTTCATTTTCAGTAACCTGTGTCTAAATAGGTGGGCTTAGAAGTTAAATCCAGATTTATATTTCTTTTATGGATAATGCTGGCCAGTCTCACAAATACGTAAATAAAGAAAAAACACACAAGGAAGTATATTGAAGAAAATTACTTAGAAATCTATTATGTTATGCACAAAGTAAATATAAATTACAGCATTTTCAAAACACATTTTATGAATTTTAAGTTATATTAGTAATGGTTTTATGGACAAGCGATCAAATCATTCTCATTTAAAATAAAAATTACTTTCCACTATGGGCAAGTACAGTACGCCTTTCTGAGGTAAAGTTACGAGACTATTTGTCACCTGACATTTTTCTGTCTCCTTTTCTAAACTCTACCATGTGTAAAAGACCATAAATATCATAAAAAATAGGAAGGAAAGAGCAAGAAAGCAGGTGAAGCCACGATGAAGAAGAGACCCGGGGCACCCTCCTCTGCTGACCACTGCTGGTGAACTGCATGAGTATTACAACTACAGAAGTTCCACCCTGCCCCCACTCCTCCTGTGTCTTCTCCTACTCCCTCTCAAATTATTGAATTCTTCTATAATTATTATGGCTTTATACATACACATATTTATTCCTTCTGCATCGACTGTATTGAATAGTTGCCTCATTCATCGAGTGATCACACTGAGAGATGCAAATAACACTTTAAGAGTTATATCCTAGGTCCCTTGCTGCACAAAGAAGAGAACCTGAACTCAGATGCTCCAAATCCACCTGGAGATGCAGGCAGCCATGCTAATGTGTAACCCCATGCTCTAAAGGTGAAATGGGAAGAAGAGACTGGGTAATCCCCAGAAGCTCTCAGGCCAGTTATCTGGAACATGTGGCAGAAAATAAGATATTATGTGTCAAAAAGGAAAGAGTCAGTGACTAACACCCAAGGTTGTCTTCTGACTTCCATATGTGTGCTGTGATGTGTGTATGCCTGCACTCATACTCAGAACCATACACAAACACACAAACACACATAAATGTACATACAAACATTAAACAGTTAACACATTGTGCTTTCTTTCCATGTCCTCCAAACTATCCTGTAGAAGCAGATCCACTTAGCAGGATGACGAATGCTCATACACACATGCTAACATGTACTGTCTTCCAAATTTGATACTTTATCATAAAATGAATTTGTCTCTTTGCTTTATTCCCTCCCAAGCCCTTTATTTCAGTTTTAAAATAAGCACCTTACAACAATTGAATGTGTCTCTAAACTTTTACTGCCTTTAACAATTAATGCTGTTATACACTCATTTTCTAATGCAGACAATATTTTCTATAATATCATAGCTTTTGACACAAAACACAGCTTTGACTTCAAATGAACAAGTGATAGTTGAGCCAAATATGAGTGGGGAGGAATGTGGGGGCAACATTTAGATTACCTCTGATAATATGTTCTAGGGTTAGATGGTTATATGAAAAACATAATTACAGAATAAAATAAAGCCATAAATAAAGTGATTTTCACATTTATTCATAGAAACTTCAGTGAGTTATAGCAAACAGAGAAATCTGCGTAAGTTTTAGATGGTATCTGATAACATTTTTAACTTTTAAGTTGATAGAAGCTAGTAGTCTGACAAATTAATACATTTCAAAAATTGATTTACATGATAGTCACCAGGATGGTAGGTCAGACACCATGGTGGGCAAGGAATGGCTATTAAGGGCACAAAAGAACTCAAGATAATTTGGGTCAGAATATGTAACATTCCAAACTTCTATAATCAACAAGTTATAAGCAATCAGCATCTTAGCATCTTTAACATTGGTGTGCCTTTTTCTTGGATATCATCTGTTTTCATCAGGATGATTTTACAATTTAATTGTTTTAAAAAAATTGATATTTTATACTCAAGTTGTTTCATATTTGCCCCATTAAAATAACACAGCAACAGAATTTTTTATTTCATTAGTAATGTATACACAATTTATTTCATCTAACAAATTTCTGAATCTAGAATTTCTGAATGAAAGGTTGCTTCTGATTTTGAAACCCATTTGGAATATAACGCCAGTTTCATTCATTAGTATTTTTATGGAGTAGCCTGCATTCTCATGCTTATGTACCTAAAGGTTGTTTATACTTTTGTAGATTTCGTTTACTGGACTTTGATCTTTGGGGGTTTCTCCATTTACCACCTTCCATCTCTCCACAGGAGCACTGAGATTACAGATATTTACTACTGCCTTTGGCTGCACAAGATTCTAGGGATTCGAATTCAAGTCTTCATGCTTGTGCAGAAAGTGTTTTTACAAACCACTGAGTTACCTCCATAGCTACACCTCTGTAATTTTATATGCATTTATTCCTAGGTGTGCACCGCTAACATTGTCTTTATCTCTGTACAATGAGCTCCACTTAGGTAATACACAGTAATGCAACAGCCATTTCCTTGCAGAGCAACATCTTATTTCATCAGTATGAAGTACAATACATGCATTCAATTCCTCCCAGAATATTTTCAGCAGACAATTAACAAAATGATGCTTGTTGGGAGCAATTTCACTTTATGTTTACAACATCACTTTCACATTAACTTTTTATCTTACAGGGCACATCAAATATACATAATGTATGAGCTGAGATAGCTTTTAAGAGAAAATGAGTTTTAAGAGTCCTAGACAGAGCCATTAAGGGGCAAGTTGGACTTTAAATTCCACTAAGGAAGTGAAAGGTTTTATTGTTGGTCCATCGTTGCTAAGTAATATTAGCAACAGATGATTTGGTTTCTTCCATTGAAAATGTTCTCTGCTGATCTCACTTTGGGGAAGAGAAGTATGCCATACTTCTGTTTCCCTTTATCATCTGTGCTTTTGAATTGCTTATACTATACATTCACGACATAGCAAATGAGATATAACATAGAAAGATGAGGAAGAATTTTAAAATCTGGGTATATCTGTATTTAACTTGTGTGTACAAGAAAATAGAAAAGCAAGTTGTAAATTCATATAATATATATATATATATAATTAAGCCTAGTCATATAGTTAAGTGCAAATTATTACAATAAGAAATTATCTAGAGAAAAGTGTTATTGTCTAGATATCATTGTAGGCAGAACTTTTGTATATATGAATGTAATAAAAATTTTCAAAATCCAGAATCCTGGATTATTACAAAGACTGTGCATCTAAGTAGTCTAAAATGGAAATACCGAATCTTCATGAATTGACTATATCCTGATGATCTTGATGAAAGTCCTCCATGGGGTATGTTTTGACTGGTGGAACATTGATTTAGGCACAGATTCAATACAGAGAGTTTATAATAGGTCATTCTGTCTACTATTAACCAAGTAGTAACTACTCACAGCTCTAAGCACCTCATAGAGTTAGGACTACTAATCCCTTAGACCTGAACAAAAAGTTGTTTATTCAGTGGTCTCTATTTTATTCTTTAATTTGAGTTCTTCTGAGATAATCAGTTGGATGTTCAATCTCTATCCAAGGATGATAGACCACAGAGTACATCCTCTGGAATTCTTTACCTATTCTTAGAAGTGGTGATACAATGAAAGTTACATTTAGATCCTATCCACGATTTCTGACAAAGAGCTCATAAAACACTTGGAATTTCCTGAGGAAGAGGAGCATTTGTTTTCTCCAGAGGAATCTTTAGTTAAGTCCCTAGACAGAATCAGGATGCAGCGAGATCATCACAAAGCATCCCTTGATTTTAAACTTTAGTCTTTCAGTCACTAGAAAGAAAACAGGAACTAGAATTGATTCAAAATTGTGTGTGTGTGTGTGTGTGTGTATGTGTGTGTGTGTGTCTATAGGCTATATCTAATATTGTCCTGTTTCCCTCACTGTTTCCATAGTGGTATTCAAATTAGTAACAGCAGCAGGTTGCACTGCAGTCGCCCAGGGGTAAGAATATTATGAATCTGTCATAAAGATTGTATGCAAAAGCCTTAACCATTCTTTGCAAATTTAATCGATGTATTATAAACAAAGGTTTTAACCAATGTGCAACTTTATGTTTTGGGCTTTATTAAGCTTAATTCTATAAATCAGAATTGCCATAAATTTAGTAGTTTTGAGAGAGCGTTTTATACAGATTTAGGTAGCCTTCAGATCAACTTAATCTAGACATACTATAGATAAGGAAAATAACTCAAGAGGAAGGTCAGAACCTTGATTAAGGTGAAAGAGACTGTGGCAACTGAGCAGGAACTTAACCTGACTTTGCACTAAACTCTTCAAGATGCTCCATCAAAGGCCAGAGTTTATTTGCAAGCCATATATGCATAGGACATCTTGTGGCATTTTAGGAAATGGCTTGGATGGAATGGCTGTATGTCATACCAGTTACATGAATTTCTACATTAAGTTAAATGAAATTAGTGGAAATCTGTAATGCTTATTTCTATTTTTTCCTTTTCTTTTTTTCTATTTTAAATATATTAGAATTTATTATGAAACCAGAGGAAGAGTGTATATAGTACATGATGGGCAATTTCATTTTGAGACAATATCTCCCTATGTAGCCTAGGATGACCTCAAATTTTCATTGCTTCTTCTTTATTACCCTCTCAAGTGCTTAGAATAGAAGAATAAATCACTATGCCATGCCTGTTCAAATGTTTTAAACCATTTAATTATTTTAAAGAATATTATCAGCTAAGCGATATATGGCTACACCTTGGACAAAATGCTAGCTTTTCACACTTAATTTAACTTAAGCATGTTGAATTATTAGCCCTGGGACACATCTGTTTCAGAAGCCAAAGTAACTGAAAGACTAAATTATCTTTAATTCTTTGGAATGAGGCTTGTGTACTTACAAGCACCACAGTGGACTGTTCATATTAATACAAGTCATATCTATTTTGCCTAAAAGTGTACAGAACCAGTCCAATTTGATATGTGTTGTTATCAGCTCCTCTCAACATAACATATACTTGCATATTTTTATAATTAATTTATTTTCTTCATAGGTCATTACCTAAATATGCTAAATACTAAGCAATAAAATCATGACTGATGAGAGTAATTAATAGATTATAAAAATTATAGGTCACAGTCTGCAGTCTAGCTAGGAAGCTAGCATTTAGAAACATCAAGGACATAAATTTAAAGATCTAATAAGCAGATATAAGGACCAGGCAAAAAGTCAGTCTAGTAAATAGACAACCACAAAGTCAGACACTAAATTAAATAAAAGGGAGAGGATGCACTTGTGTCTTCTCACAGAGCACATCCCCTTTCATTATATTTTTGTGAACATAACATGAATGAATGATGTTTTCTAATTTTGAGGTTTCCAAACTTCAAGTGCAGGAAATCATCAGACAACCATAGAAGTAAAGACATCACCAGGTTCAAGGAAAGTTCATAAATGATAGGTGCACAAAAAATTATTACAAGGTGTTAAATATGTGTGGAGTTTATAAATGGATATGAGTGAGTGGTACCTATTGCTTACATTTATGTAGATATGATCTATTCTAATTTTCATATAGGACATAAGAAATATTTGGCTATACCTATGTTGAATATGTGTCCCACTCATCAAAAAGGAAAAAATGATTCATTACTCTATGACAAAACACTTAATATACTTACTGGAGGACAACACAGAAACTTCATCATGTAAAAGAATTAAGATCTAAATATATTGTGTGCATTTAAAAATATAATCGCCTTTATTACCTGTGTGTTCTAGGAAATAATCTGTTGTGCTATTATAGTCTGCTATTAAATAGGAGTTCTTGACCCTGTATAGGGATATAAACCTCACTGGAGGACTAAGTGAATATATAGTATTAAATATGATTTATAATTATGCATCTGTTTATGCCACTTAAGGTACTCTGTGACAGACTAGAAATGCTTTGTGTGTGTTTTTCATGAAAATAGGATGGAGATCATGATGATGAACTATTTGTAACTGCATAGTCATTTAAAGAAATCTTCAGATCCTGAGAGGACATCTGTATTATCATTACTGATGCTGAGTAAACACGTTTCTGTAATACAAAGAAGCATTTCCTTGGTGAGTTTTCTCTTAAACTTAATTTTAAAATAGTGTTAGGGAGAAAAAGAACAGGACACTTAGGGACAAAACAGATGAAGAGCTCTTCATCTTCCTCTCCCCCCACCCCCACACACAATATATATATTTCATTGTTCCAGTCTTCCAGTCCTCTGAACTTTGGAGCAACCTTTCAGTAAATGATCATTATTTCACAGATATTTTGTAAAAACTATTGACATTTTATAGGTGTGTGTTGTTTCTGTTATTATATAAATGAAAATGGCAAACACTGTTTTATGTCTGTCAATAAGAAACTTATTTTTAAACATCTGCTCAACTTTCAATGAATTCACATGCTGTTATTATGTTTTGATTTTACATGCTAGGAATATATGACCATAATATGCTACAAACACAAGGCTACACCATCAAGAATAAAAGACAGTTTTCTTCCTCCATTTTTTATATTACTTTTATTGCTAGTCATTAATATACAGCCATAAAGAGTAAACACATGTACTGTGGGTGAATGCTAAATGTTGACTCTGTTGGGGACAGAGCAAAAGGTGTAGCATGCAGAGTGCATTCTGGTAAGTGAAATCCACACAAAGATTTCAAAGCAAACACAAATGCAACGCTGGTGCTGTTTGGAACAATGTATTATCAGGTAGAAATTTCCATGATAATTTATAAAAAATATTCTTGTAAATCAAATGCATTTGTAAACTGATTCAAATAAGCATTTACTGTAGGAGAAAATTCATTAAATTAATATACTCATGTATTATTTAATCACATGTTTTTTACATGTTTTTTGTGAAAAACCACAAAATTTGGGAAAGGAAATCCAATCGCAAGAAACAAATACAATTTAACAGGAGAGGAATAGTGGTTATATGTTGCAGCAACAGCTGGAATGTGAATAATTTCATAATACAACCCCCAAATCCAAAACAGTGAATAAAATATCCCAGATGTTGCTAAACTGTCAAGCACATTGTTGATAATCATGTATTAGAATTTTCACATTTATAAAGATAGATTTTTACCATATTCACAACATTAGAGTTTCAATACTCAATAAGGTCTCGATTCAAGAAAAATAAAATAACGTGAAAACTTCTTTTCTAATAGATGAAAGAAAATGTAAGAAAAGATGCTTTATTTCCTGGTTATACAATAACATTTACTATAATCAAGTCACCTAATACAGTAACATTTTTTAGAACAAATGGGTGTTTACTGGTCACACGGAACTTCTTTCCAAATAATCCATAGTAAAAGAGCATAATGAAATTCTTAGCACAGTCTTCTGGTTATGAAATAGAACATCTTATCCCTCTAATATTTCACAATGCTGACAGCAAGAACGATGATAACTTTCCTTATTTTTAAGGATTTGTACTCAACTTCCTTCTTCTACGAGAAAAGTAACTCATAATGTGGTTTAATTTGGGAAGTCTAAAATGTTACATAAAACTCATACAAAGAAAAATTAATTTCTTGGTATCTCACAGCTCTTGTAATCCAAATTCTTAAAAATCTTATGATGACAACAAACTATGATTGCATAACACTATTCCATCAAAACTTCAGAGCAAGCAAAATAAATAGGTTTGCTACCTGATAATATATTTTTCCAAGCAGCACCGGTGTGAACTCTGTGTTTCATTAGAAATTTTTGTGGTGCATTGCACATACCAGAATGTATTCTCATGCTACACCTTTTGCCCCATCTCTAACAGGTTTTATTAATTCATCCAAAGTATATATTGAGAGTCTGAATAACTAATTCCCATATTTCTTAATTCTTTTTACTGCTTAATTCGATCAACACTGGTATTTCATATTACATATGTCAGGCTATAGCACAACATAACAGAAAAGAATAATCATTTGTTCTAAATGAAAATATTAAAAGATAGTATATTTTATATAACTGTGTGAAATTACTCAGAGATAGAAGAGGTGCATTAAAGAAAGCAAGTCTTATTCTCTTTAGTTTAAGTAGCAAGTGTGTGATACCATTGACCTCACAAAATTAAGCATTGATAGGCTGGAGTACCTAGAGCATAAGCCTTTATGTTCACAATTTCCTATGTCCACTAAATTTATCTCTTGCCATTTCACTCTTAAGTAAATCTCTAAAACTTCTGTTTATCACGAAATGTCCTTTATATGTTATTTTTTTTGAAAAACAAACTTTATTGACATTAGTTATACAGATGAAATCAACAGTTATTTTTCACACATTTGATATCAAAAGAGTGTAGGTATAAATTAAGATATTTAACATAGCAATCTAAAGTAAGACTTACCTGTGGGGACAAAAGCTGAGTGCTGGAGTTCCCATTGACTCGAATCACTGGAGAGTTCAGTCAGACAGGTTAAAGTAAAATCAGGGTTGGAAGCCTCTTCATGTCTGAGTTTGGAAGAAAGATTATGCAGCTCAAATTTCACATCTGACATTGTGAAAGTTTTAAGGAGCTGTATAAAGCAAGATCATACTATTGCAGTTTTAAAAATTAGAGGAAAGGGGAAAAATACTTATAGTCAACAATAACTCCTGGCTTTCTTCTAAGTATTTGCACTTGGAAATCCAAGAGAAATAACATCCGCAAGGCTGAGCGGGTTTTCTGTATTCATGTTTCTTCTAGGCAAGTAACTTCCACAGGATGAATGGCTTTTAGGGTTGCTTTCCTCTGAAATATCTTGTGCTTTTAAAAGATGGCAGCACTTAACCATCTCCAGAGAGGCTGGACTGAAATTAAAATGTGCTAAGTGAAGAGATCAGCAGAACTGCAGACAGCAATGCTGGGTTTCTTCCCCACATTTTTTTTTTTTTCTTTCTTTGACCAAAGTCTTCATATGTAGCTCTGGCTGGCCTGGAACTCACAATATAAACCTGATTGGTCTCAAACTTTTGGCAATCATCCTGCCTCTGACTACTGAGTACTGCATTTGCAGGTGTGAGTCACCACACTTTCCAAGAGATGCTTTAAATAAATTGGTTCTCAACTCTTTCATTCACATTTTTTAATAAAGAAATCAGCTGACCAAGGCTAATACCATGCAGGAAACACAAGTGCATCCACTAGGTAGCTCATTACAAGAAGTATTTAATTAGGGGTTAATCTAAATGGTATTTACTGTCTCAGCATTTAGTCCTGAAGATTATTATAAAACGACTGTGATTTGCTGTTGATGGGAATGTAAACTGGTTTAACCACTATGGAAATCAATGTGATGTTTTCTCAGAAAGGAAAAAAGTAAAACTACCACATAACCCAGTTATATCAATACTCGTTTCTTACCTAAATAAATGTGTACTATACAAAAGAGATATGTGTACATCTATGTTTATTGTTTCATGTGTGTGTGCATGTGTGTGCACGTGTGTGCCTCCCCCCCTCCTATTTCCTTATTGTACACTTTCACCTCCAGCATATTCACCATCCACTGTGTTCTGTTGTCTTCCCCACTCTCTCTTTTAAACCTTTATCTTCCTGTCACATGACACTTCTAGTTTCCTGGACTTTACCCATGTTTACTTCCATTCAGATCTGCATATTTCATAGATGTTTGCTAGAATTCACATATGAGATCCGGCACTGCCTTTCTGATGTGCTGAGTAAGATGATTTCTAGTTTCATTCATTTTCCTGGAATTTTTATGATTTCATTTTTCTCATGGCTAAATAAAATTACATTGTATATGAGTACTACCTTTTCATTACCCTTTAATTCATAATGGACATCAAGGCTAATTCCATTTCCTTGCTATTTATTATTAGAAAAACCACCTATAAACAAAGATGTGCAACTGTCTTTGTAGGATGATGCAGAGTCCCATGACTACACCTCCAGGAGTGATATATCTGGCCCATATTGTAGTGTTCATGAGAAGTCTCCACACAGATTTCCATAGTGGATAAACTAATTTGCACTCCAGAAAACAGTGAAAAGGGCTCCTCTTCTCCACACCCTTGCCAGTATTTGCTGTTAGCCATTCTGATTGGGGTGAGATGGAAGCTCAAAGTAATTTTAATTTACATTTCATTGAATTTACACTTTAATTTACATTTAAATTTAATCGAAATTACATTGAACACTTTTAAAAATGTTTATTGGCCGTCTGTGCTTCTTTTGAGAACTGTTTGTTCAGCTCACTGAGCCATTTATTATTTGGAGTTTGAGTTGTTTAATTGTAGTAGTTTTCTGCATATTCTAGATATTGACACTTTGATGGACAAATATTTTTCTCTCATTCTGTGTCTATATATTCTAATAATTTATTTCATGGTGCAGAAGCTCTATAATCCCCTGCAATTAGACTTGTCAATTATTGGGGATGTTCCTATGGTATTAAGTTTCTATGCAGAAATGTGCTGCCTATAACTATGTCCAGAAGAGTTTTCCATGTCCTTTCAATTGTAAATTAAGGTCCTTGATGTAGTTTGGATTGTTTTTCCTTCAAGATGAAAAGTACAGATGGAATTTCGTTCTTTTCAGGTGGATATCCACTCTTGCCCTCACCATTTATTGAAAAGGCTGTTTTTAATAAGGTTCTTTTTGACATTTATCAGAAAGTAGGTGTCCAGAGTTATGTCAGTTTACCTCTGAGTATTCTACTTCCTTTCATTGGTCTAGATATGTTTTTGAGTCATACTAGGATATCTTTATCACCATAGCAGTATAAGCTGAGGTCAGGTAATGTGATGCTTCTGGCTATTTTCTTTCTGCTTAAAATTGATTTAGCTTTCGCAGTCTTTTATGATTGCATATGAATTTTAGGATTTTTTTTTGTAATTCTGTGAAGAATGTCATGGGGATTTTGATTGGCATTGCATTGAATCTATATACTGCCTTTGGTAGGATGGTCATTTTCACAATATTAATTCTTCCAATCCATGAGCATGGGAGGTCCTTCCATCTTCTGATATCTTCCTCAATCTCT
>NW_008345609.1:605753-633885 GCF_000622305.1 Nannospalax galili | reverse complement strand
TTATTTATTTATTTATTTATTTGTAATGCGTGCATTGCCTGCATGTAGGTAAGTGCACCCGTGTTGTGCAATGACCGAGGAGGTCAGAAGAGGCTGTCAGATCCCCTGGAACTGGAGTTACAGTTGTTAGCTGCCATGTGGCTGCTGGGATTCAAAACCTGGTCTTCTGCATGAACAACCAGTGTTCTTAACCACTGAGCCACCTCTCCAGCACCGCAGTGCTGAGTTTTAAAATTCTTTTTTGATGTTTTTCTTGTTTTCTTTATTACTAAATTTTATTCTTTCACACTTTCAAAACTGTATCTTGTCCCTCTTCTCCTGCCCTCTTACTGTCCTCCCACTCCTACTCACAGTAAATCCCCCTAGTCCCTTAAGGACAATAGTGCTCTGCTCACTAACAGTTAACAGAATCCTGGCACTTGGTTCACTAAGAGTTAACATAATTCTTTGGATTTTGTTGATGTGGAGACTTGAGAAGCAGGTAGTCTGATCAGACAGCTGTCTCTAGAATGCCAGGACAGGTTCATTGCCCTGTCCTCTTTATGTTTCTGCATATATTAAAGGAGGTCTATTACTGGGCAGGGCTAGGGCCTTGGAAAATGTGCTGCTTTCTTACTATTATGGCGGGAAAATTCCTATGTGTTTTGCACTGTTCTAACACTTATATGTAAACTCTCTGTGAACTTCCAATGCTGAGATCCAAATAAAGACTCTCAGGAGGGCAGTAAAAGCACTCTTGAGCTGGCACAAGCTGAGGGTCTCCTAGTCTGATTTCAGGTTTTGGGAATAGACACTGTGGCAGGCATCTACGAAAAAAGCCTCTTTCCTCTACTAATATTGGTTGTTTTTAGTATCTCAGTAATTGGAATTTTTATGAGCATTGCAGTGAATCTATAGATTGCTTTGGTAGTATGACTATTTTGACAATATTAATTCCGCCAATCCAGGAGTGTCATGTAGTATCTTCTTAAATTTCTCTTTCTTCTGGGGCTGGAGAGATGGCTCAGCCATTAAGAACACTGGTTGTTCTTGCAGAAAACCCAGGTTTGAACCCCAGCATCCACGTGGCAGCTAACAACTGTCCAACTCCAGTTCCAGAGGATCCAATGGCCTCCTCTGTCTTCTGTGGGCATTGCACAACACAGGTGCACTTACCTACATGCAGGCAATACACTCATACACATAAAATAAAAATAATAAATAATATATTTAAAAATTCCCTTTCTTCCTTTTTTTCTCTTTCTAATATCACAAACCCTTATAGAAGTCTTTCACTTCCTTTTTTAGGTTTATTCTTAGATATTTTTGACCATATTGTGAATGATCTATTTTTCCTGATTTCTTCTCAGCAAGTTCACTGTTGATGTATGTAATGTGACCTTGAATTAAATCTTCAAGCATTTTTCTGAGAAAGATTTGTATCTGTGTTCATCAGGAAGATTGGTCTGTAGTTTTCCTTTTTGTTGTGTCATTATCAGGTTTTACTCCCAGTTTGTTTTAGATTTCTAAATTTGTTGGAATAGAAATACACTGATAATCTTCTGGAGTCCATTGGATTCTGTTGTAACAGGTTCATTTTCTTCTTTAATTTTATCAGTCTGTGCTTTGTCACCTCAACAAGAGATTTTAGCCTGTGGCCAACCTATGAGGATTGCCTTGATTGTGAAGACCCAATTTAAGTGTATGTGGGACATTCACTAGGCAGCAACCTGTGCTGTGCGAAATGGAGGAAGTGAACTGAGCACTAGTATGCATTCATATGGCTGTTTCCTAATTGTGCTCAGAGTGAGTCCAGATGGTTCAAGCTCCTGCCCTTTTGACTTCCCCACCATGGTATGTATGGCTTCCTTAAACTATAAGCCAGAAAAACAAGAAAAGAAATTAAGACAGAAAATTGATACTGAGAAGTGTGGGGTCATTGCTGTGATAAAACTCACTTGTGGTTCTTCAACATTTTTATCTGGTTTGTGGGAACAATGTGGAAAGTTTGGAAATTTGGCTGCAAAACCCGTTGGGTGATGCATACAGAATTTAATGTGCTATTCTGGGTGTGGGGAGATCAAAAGACTGAGAGAAACATAGGTATTGTGTTAATCTCATGAAGCTTCAGTTGGAAAAAGGTATTTATGTAATATTTTAGGCAGGAACCTGGTTTTATGTGTCCATTCCCTGAGAACTTGAAAAAAGTTGAATTTTAAATTAATGGACTTATTTGTTTGAAAGAGTAAATTTCCAAATATGAGGCCATTCAGTTATTTGCTGATAAAGCAGCTGTAATTATTCAGGAGATTGGCACTACTGACGAAACAACTCCTTCCCTATACCAGGACAGTGAGCTGTTTCCTAAGGGCAAAACTCCATCACAAGGCTTAATTTTATGAAGATCCAGATTCATTTGAAAGAAGAGAGACTAAACAAAAGGAATTCCCTGCAACCTAAATACAGTTATATAAGGAACTTTTCCCCAGTAGTCAGCAAACAGAGGCTGAGGGAGCTGTAGTCCAAGGGACTGGACCGCATGTTGGCCTAGCAGCAGAATTTGTCAGCATATCTCTGTGGTATTAGTTTTGCAGGCATGGAAGACATGACTGAAGTGATCATGAAATCCTTCTCCACAGTTTTAGAGAGTGCCTGAGGACCAGCAGTTTGTGGCCGGATAGGAGTTTCTGCAATGAGATCCTGAGAGACTGTTGTGGGAAGCCGCGAAGGTAAAGTGTAAGCAACAATGGAAACCCAGGACCCTGAAGATTTTCCAGGATGTTGGACACATAATGAAGAAGGCTTCAGCCATCCTAAGAGAAAGAGAATGTGAACTACAGGTGGCAGAGCTGGATGGGTAGGGCTTCCTATGTCCTTTGGAAGACAGTCAATTTTCCCAGAAGGTCCAGATGCTGTACATGGAGCTTTAGATTCTGTGCCTGCTAGATTTTGGTCTTGTTTTGGTCTGGGTCTGATCAGTCATTTTTTGCTATGTGTCACTTCTATTTGGGAATGGCAATGTATTCTGTGCCACCATATGCTGGAAATATGCATGTATTTTATTAGTTACATTTGTTCTTACACAATTTCACACATGCACACAATATATACTAATCAATATCATCCCGAACCTGCTCCCATCTCCTTACCACCTCTGAATGAATATCTCACAAATTCATGTTTATTCCTTTTGTTTTGTAACAACACTGACTTTAACCAGGGCTATCCATGTGACCATAACTTTCGAGCTATCCATTGAAGCCCGGAGGAATTAAGAGTGTATTTACAACACAATGATTGTCCCTCTTCTAGAATCTATTAGTAGCCAATAGTTCAACAATAAAGGGTAGATTCTTATGATCTCCTTCCCTTCCGTAACTTATTTTGGCAGAGCTATTTTTGCGTGGACCCAGTCATGTTAGTTATTACAATGGTTGTAGAGAGTATAGAGGGTGTCGTTTCTCAGAACTTCACTCTATCTTCAATTTCTGCGTATTTTCTTACCACCTTCACTTCTGCAATGATTCCTGAGCCTTAGAGAGGGTGGTATAAATGATTATGGCCAAGCCAACAATGTGCACTTACTCCCAATCTCTTAAGAAACCATGAATATCTGTATTCAATGATTTTCATTATAAGGGGAGGCTTTTCTGATTAAGACTGGGAGCATTATTTAATCTATGGGTATGAACGTAGATATTTAGAAGGCAGTTTTGTGCTCTGTCAGTTTAGTTAGGCAATAACACTAAGTTCCCTGCTTGGGACTGTGACTTCCTGAAGCTTCAGTTACTACCAGGGCTAAGAGTAACAAGTGTGTACCTTTTGATTGTGGTGTGTATGCATAATAGAGTAGTAGTAGTAGTAGTAGTAGTAGTAGTAGTAGTAGTAGTAATAGTAGCAGTAGTAGTACTTAGTAGTAATAGTAGTAGTAGTAGTAGTCGACACTTGAAAAATTGTCTTGAGTTTCACATGAGACATGTATTTAGAACATTTATAAACTGATGGATTATCTTTTTAGATTATGGGTACTTTGGGAGTCAGTTTATTTTGCATTTGGGGATGAATATGAGACTTTGAGAACAAAGAATGGAAGGTTACGATTTGAAGTGAAGTGTGTGTCAGGTGAGCAAGGGGAGGAGCTGTGATAGTTAATCTCAATTTTCAGCTCCATGAAATCTCGAATCCCCTGGAATATAAGCCTTTAGGCATATCTCAGAGGCATTATTTAGCCTGTGGGAGATGCTTCTGAAGGGTTGTCTTGATTAAGCTAATTGATGTGAGGAGAATCAAGAACCATCTTATCGGTTTTAGGACCATCACTATGTGGGAATCTTGCCCTGTATCAATGGAGAAACTGAACTAAGAGTGAGTAAACATATATTCAGCTCTCTATATTTTCTAGTTGTGGATATGAGGTGACCAGCTGTTTCAAACTTCTGCTATTTTGACTTCCCACCAGGATGAATTTTTGTCTTCCAACCATGAGTCAGAATAAAATACTTCTCACATAACTTGCTTTAGCCAGAGCATTTTATTAAATTAATAGGAAAAGAAACTAGGACATGATATCTAGCAAATTTATTTTGAGCAAGTTTTTCAAAATCTTAGGAAATACCACTGTAAATTTACTCATGTCCTGTCTCTGGTAGTCACTGAGTCTCCAAGTTTTCCTTCTTTCAGGATAAACATGAGATGGTGATAAATATCACACAGAAATGTCTTTCCTTTTATTTAGTCAGGCTGCAACTATAGTTCTCTCAGTCTGGGTCAGTTTATCACTGTTGCCATGGTAACCACTTGCTTGCTTTCAGTGACCATAAATTCAAATTTCTTTTCTTCCTCTCATTTGTAAACTGAAATTGAATTTGTAAATTCTTCTTCTTCTCTGACTTAATTCAGAGATAATCTGTTGAGGTTCTCTTTTTAAAAAAAGTCAAGATTATATTATTTTAAACATAGTTAAACATTGTAAATAATTTCAGCTTTAATGAGACAGTGTACACTTCAAAACATAGTTTTCACAGTTCTTTGTATGTTTATAGATCCTTATGTACACAGTTGTTAGAAATGTCAACAAGGTAATACATTCTCATTTTCTAAGATACTTTCACTTCCCCACATTGTGTGAAAGGACTCCGCGTCTGCTTTCAGCATGACTCTGAAACACAGCTTTATTCCCCATCCTTTCTCACGCTGTGCCTTTAAAATAAATGCAAATATCTTTTATCAAAATTGCAGTGGTAAAAATGTAAATTATCCGAAAATTGAGAAAATTCTGCATTACATGTTTCAGGTGAGTTAATATATTGAATAGTGACAGTTCCTTCAATTTGACTTAGAATAATCATAAAAGGTCACTATACTGCCTTCTCAGTGCTGGGCATTAAGAGAACAAGACATGCTGCTTTGTCTTCAGACACCACGTGATTCTGATTTTGCACTGTAAACATGAGGGGTTAACAAATATTACTTGTTTAATTAATGACTTGACTAAATAGAAAATATGTTAGCAGCATAGTGTCCCAAGAAACAGTAGGATCAGTGGCCTTCCTCTTGACTTTGGGATCCATTGCAGCTTTTCCAAATTCTCATACAGTTGATTCTAAAGAACTCTTATTTGATAATCAAGGTTAAATGAAATGAGATCACATGCTTCTCTTCCTGGAAAATCCATCGTAATTTCTCCCAAATCATAGTTCAATTAGAATTACATATTTAATACCTGGAAATATCTTATATGTATGAAACTTATGGGTGTTCTTTGTTCATAAAATACAGCTCTTTTGTTCTTCCTTCCCTTGACGTGTTTTAAAGATTTTTTTGTATAGAATTAGAATTTTAATTTTTCCTCAAACTCTAGGAATATATTTAAAAGTTTGGCTACCTTTTGAACATGAATGAGCTAAATAAACATTTTAAAGTTAACAAATCATAAAACTAAAACAAAATTTAAAGAATAATAACGTTTTTGGTGTTTCCTTTCTGAAAACTTTGGCATAGACACCAGAATAAAATGTGTATCGGCACTCATACACTGCAGAATGGTTTTAGTTATACCAGAGCTACTTAGAAAGCCTTTGATAAAAATATCTGAATAATTTAGAAAAACAGA
Source organism: Nannospalax galili (assembly GCF_000622305.1). NCBI lineage: Eukaryota > Metazoa > Chordata > Mammalia > Rodentia > Spalacidae > Nannospalax > Nannospalax galili. The sequence goes on along the minus strand of NW_008345609.1, from coordinate 627,794 downwards.
AGATTTTTAAGTAAGGTTGAGAGAGGATATAATCTTCCTGAAGAGCTTAATAGCTTATATATATTAAAGTTTTTACAAGAAGGAATCTTCAAAGAAACAGCACAATAATATTCACATTTTTTTCAGTTTAATATAAAGTATAATTTGTGGCCCAAAGCATATTTATTCAAGTGGTGGAAAAGATACCTACTTTCAGTTTTGTATAGAATGTGGCCTCTAATTAATTATTCAACTATTAGAACAAAGAGAGTTATATATTCTTCAAAAGTTTGTGCATGCTTCAAACAATTTAGAATTTATTTTTTTCTTTTGAAGTCACCAATTTTGTCAACTGTGAAAGATTACAAAAGTGGATACTTTCATTGTTAGATGAAGAATGTTAATTCTACAAATGGAAGATTTATTGTAATAATCCCATAAATTACCTTGATAGGGTCTTAAAGCCTGATTTAACAAGATCTAGATGTCTCTGTGGCACAGATGTATCCATCAGTAGTCTGTTGAATGTTAACGATAAGGGCTATCATTTGAGTATTTAAATATACCATGGTTTGGATAAGCACTTCAAATGAATTGCTTTTAAAATCTCAGTGATTGGAATATCTTAAATATCTCCTTTGCAGAGTGAGAAAGACTACATTGTTTTCAAGTCTGCTAAGATAAAAGAGAATCAGGATTTCATACTAGCACCAGCCATGGTATTTGCATTGTACTTAACCATTAAGATAAGGGCAGATCAAATGCCCCTCTTCTCCAAGGAATAAAGCTAATTCGCTCAGCAATTTAGTTATCATTTTATTTACTGAAACCTAGCTGCATAGAGACAGAAACTGAAAAGAGACAACTCAGAGAGTTCTAACATTAAGTTGTGTCTAATTACTAAGGAAGATGGAGAAAGTGCATATTAGAGACTACTTTTGTGCAAATGGATGCATTTTTTGTACAGTGTTTTCCTTCATAGAAATGAGTCTTTCAACATATTAATAAAACCCAATTACATTAAGTGTGGTAGGCAGTGGAAAGGAAAAGGCATTATTTCCCTTGCATATATTCTACTTTGTATAGTATCAGCAACAACTAAAGGAACAATAAAAGAAGTTGCAATGCATAAGAATCATTACATAATACTGGTTTGGAAAGCATGAAAAATAGAGTTTTGAAGGGGTCATGGAGAGCAACTGAAGCTTGCCACCAAGAAGTAGGTGAGGAATTTTTTTGTTGTTGTTGTTGTTTTTTTGAAGGATAGGCCATTGGTGAAGCCTCAGTTGTAGTGAAAACCCCAGAGTATTAGAGATGCCAGAATCTTGGGATGCCACTAATGGGAGCAACAGGTGTGGAATGGTGCCAGCCTGAGCCTATGAGACAGTCAGTGTGTGCTAAGATGACAGAGCCGGAAAATTGGGAACTTCCAGTCCTTTAGAAGCTTGAAGACTACACAGTGAGTCTGTCCCAATGCTAGACATTTAGCTACAGGATTTAGATTTCTGGATTTTCATTTCGCTTTTTTTGTCTTTATAACTCATGTCTTCTTTTTGGAATAAGAAGTTGTATTAGTTACTTTTCTGTTGTTGTGATAAAAAAAGCATTAACCAAAGTAATTTATAGAAGAAAAAGTTTATTTAAGCTAGTGGTTCTGGAAGGATCTAAGTCCACCATGTGGAGGAGGTATGGCAAGACACAGCTGGAGCCAAGATCCAAGAGCGCATGTCTTCAGGAATGGACAGGAAACAGAAAAGAAAACCATAGGTGGGGCAAGACTATGAACTCTCAAAACCCACACCACAGATGTGATTTCTCCAGCAAGGTAACACCTTTTAAATGTTCCATGATCCTCCCCAAACAGTGCCAAAAACTGATCAAGTATTCAAATACTTGAGCCTGTGGGCGCACTTCTCATTTAAACCACCATAGAAGTTTTTAACTTGGTTTTTAAATTTTTTACTGGATTCCATATTTAAGAAACTTTGGATGTTTTAAAGAGCCATTGAACTTTTTTGAATTTTTTAGTTATTATTTTTATTTTATGTGTATTAGTGTATTGCCTGCATGTATGTGAGTGCACCCGTGTCATGCAAAGCTGTGGAGGTCAGAAGAGGGCTTCTGTTTGCCCCAGAACTGGGGTTAAGGACAGTTTGTAGCCACCATGCAGGTGCTGGGAATCAAACCCGGGTCTTCACCAAGAGCGGTCAGTGCTCTTAACTGCTGAGTCGTCTCTCCAGACCGAAAACATTGAACTTTTAAGGCACTGAAAAATTTAAAGACCATGAGACTTTTGAATTTGTAATGAATTTTGCATTATGATATTAACATGATATTATGGCAACAAGAAATGAATGGTTAGTGGTTTCTAGAGGAGGGAGAGTCAGTTTTCTTTAGGGTCATGATTAGTCCCTGGTAGGTTGACCATACCCCAGTCGATGGTTCCACATCTATATGTACATCGCCACCACTACTTTGATTCAGTAGGCTATTAGGAAAATAAAGAAGACTTGAAGTTAAGAGGGAAACATGGGAGTAAGGGTCTGAGATGAGTGAGATGAAGTGAATGGGAAGTGAATATGATTAAATAAATTGTATGCATGCATGAAACTCTCAAAAAATAAGATATTATAAATTTTAAGATCAAAATTCAATACCCTGAGGTAAAATTAATGCTTGATTCTCTGTTTACAGCAGCAACAAAAACGGTTTTCTTAAGTATTATTTGGCTTAGAAAAACAAGGAAATTTAAATATAATTACTAAAATTCAGAATTAATTGCAGAGTCTTCCTCGAAGCATTAAAAACTCAATGATTTCATTAACTGAAAGAAAGGACATCACATCAAACACTCCATTCGGAGAAAGACTGTATGTAAGTGCTTCTCATCTGTTCTTGTACTACAAAATTCAAGAGATGAACTTTAGGTTCATATGAGAACTCATCCATGTGGACTTCAGTGTTGTTGATTGGGAATCATATTTAAGTTCACTGAAAATACTTTACCCCCAGGTGACTGAATATTATTCACATTTTTGTTCCCTAAAGTCTTTTATAATTAGATACTTTTAATGATTTCTATAATTACAGAGTTCCAGGAATTAATTGCAGCTAAGGGCTTGGGAGACCTGTTTGTCAGCCTGTGGGCCATGCTCTGGTGATCACAATACATTGGTCATTAACTTCCCGGGGCTGCTTTTGTTAACTCACAGGTGGCTGGGGGTTGGTTGACTCAGCTCCTCTTAGGAGCCTCATGGTTTCTGGGTCAGGGGTAGCCTAGATCTGAGCCCTGTCACATTGTATATATTGAGTCCAACCAGTTAGACTAAAAGGGCCCTAAAATGTATCCAGTGTTTAACAATAACTATAACCCTATTTTCTCTAATTAGAGACACCCAAAGATTTGGGTTAATTCTTCTTATCCAAATTATACCAAACATCACTCTCTAATAACAACATTCATGATATTTTATACTTTAAGTACTGATGTTCCTTGATTAAATAAGCACCAAACTTGTAAAGTGGTATGTTTGGTGTGTTGGCAACCGTTGGAACCTCCTAGTTGGCTTAAACTCTGAAGTATCTTTATTACTATACACAAGAAATACTTCTTTTTAAGGAGACAACTATTTCACAGAATGTCTAAACTATTTACTATAGAAATTTGGATTTACACAGTTAATCTTAGGCTATGTAACTGTTGATATAAACTGTCTAGTTTCTGCCTTCAAAATCATTCACAAAAAAAGGAATATTTATCTTAGAATGATAAAGTTAGGGTTAAATGAGGTGGAGAATGAGAGGAGAGAAGAAAGGAGGGAGTACAGGGATGGAAAACTAATGTTAAAGGCCTTCTGAAAAGTCATATGAAAAGCTACTACCATAGAAGCATCTTAAAATGTAAAGAGTATAAATGGAGCGACGCTGTAATGGGGGACAATGCTCCTACCAAATGCCAGGGGCAAACAAATAAAAAGCCTGAGACCAGGAATAGGCTTCCTCTTTTAGAACTGTTGACCAGCCAAAGTTCAACTGATCAGTTAAGAAAAAAAAAAAAAAGTTTCTTCTCTAGCTCCTAAAAGATGCATGTGTTCAATACTAACTCTTTTTTTTTCTTTCTTTTTTTTTTTTTTTGGTGTATGTGTGTCTTTTTGAGACAGGGTCTCCCTGTAGTCCCAGCTCACTTGAACTCACTATGTAGATCAGGCTGGCCTTGAATGCACAGGATCTGCCTGCCTCTGCCTCCCAAGTGATGGGGCTAAAGGCATGCGCCTGTTTACATTTCACATAAAGCCAAAGGATTTCTATCATTCTCCCAGAGTTCAACTGATCGGTGTCAACTTGAATAAGAAGGAGATACTACCGGGAAGTGAGTGAAGAACCACCTGTACTTTTGGTCAAGTACTTGGGCCTAATCTATAAATCAAAGGCAAACATCGGGCACACACTTATTCCATTTGAGATCTACCTGGACACTACTGCTGACAACAGTGTTTCCATACATGTAACCATGGAACTGTCTAAATAAGAATACATGGAAGAACAAGTAATGACAATTGAAAATAAGTCTTCTAGAAGAGATTATTTGAAAGGACCCTTTCTAGTAGTGCCTTGCAGAACATCCAAGGAGGTAAAGAGATGACATTTCTTGGTGTTTCCATGTAATATTTTCTACTATGACCCAATAATTAGGAAATGAATTTATCTTGAAGACTCCTGTATATGAATGATTATAGATACTGTGGCATTAGAGCAGAAATTTTGAAGTCTGTAATCCAGGTGGCCGTGGTTTGTAATAGTATGCCTTTCTTGAAGGCAAAATGGAATCAATCAGGAAATTAGGTATTTTTCTCACTTTTTTTGACCAAAAACCTGACCGAGATAACTTTAGGGAAGATGGATTTATTTTGCACAAGTTTCAAAGATTTCAGCCTGATCTTTGCTTCCAATGGCTGTCTTCTAAAAATGCAGAACCTCGTGCCAGCAGCTGAATTGTGGAACGGGGCTTTTCAAAACCACCAATAAGCAGAGGAGAAAACTGTATGTTATGGAGTAGAGTAAATGGTATGTACAGAAGCCTCCAACATAACCCAATAGCAAAGGACATAACCTTTACCTATTTCCTCCAACTAGGACCCACCTCCCAATGATGCCATCATATTATGGAGCCATAAAGTGATTTAGTCATCAGTGAGGGCCTTCGTGATTTCTCTCAAGATACCTTCAAAGTCACACCAAGCTGTGTGCTTTGCTACTTTCCCATGTAAGTTTTTATCATTTCTTCTAAAGTTTCATCAGTTTTTATTGCTTTTTTATTATATATATTTTTTTATTTTTTAGAAGATGCATTTCATTACCGCTTTAACATACTCAGTAACAGTTTCCAGAGCAAAGATACATCTCTTTCAAAAGTGGCTATAAAATTCTTAGGTTCACTGTTGAAAGTCCACAGTTTTTAAAAGGAAGCATGGCCCTTTTCATTAGCCCCTCCTACGTCATGGTGAGTCATGGATGAGACCTGGTGTAATTCTCAAAAGTGGCTATAAAATTTTTAGGTTTGCTGTTGAATTAATACAGTTATACAATATTGAACTCAGTATAAACCCTGTAAGACATAAAATTGAATGAGTTCTTAACCTTTAATAAAGATCTCCATTTCATTTTAAAATATACTGTTTCTTACCGAAAGACCCATTGTTTTTGCTAGTAACACTGTGATGTTGGAGCATGTGTCTCCAATCTGTATGTATCTGATTATATTCCTCATTTTATTAGTTTTTGAGAATTTGAGTATATTTTGATAATATTTACCTCCTCCCCCAACTCCTCCCACACCCAGATCCAAACCCCCCTCTTTCCCTAGCTGTGCTCGTCAGTTTTTTGTCAACTTCACACAAACTAGAGGTAACTGAGGGAGGGAACCTCAGTAGAGACGTTTTCTTTCTCAGAATATGCCACATGACCTGTGGGCATATCTGTGGGGCACTTTGATCGGTGGTTGAAATAGCTGGGCCCAGCCCACTTTGGTCTGTGCAGTTGCTGGGTATGTGGGCCTATATAGTGTAAGAAACATAACTGAACAAGCCGGGGGGAAGCAAGCCAGTTAGCAGTATTCTTCCTTGGTCACTGTTTCAGTTTCTGACTCCAGTTTTCTTCTTTAAGCTCCTGCTCTAACTCTCTATAACATGGAAGTGTAAACCAAATAAATCCTTTCCTCCCCAAGTAACTTTTAGCCAGTGTTTTATCACAGTAGTAGAAAAACCTAACTAGGATACTACCCAACCATCTCTGTGCCCTTTTTTAAAGACACATAGTGCAATTAGTGCTGCCCATATAGTCCCAGATATATTTTAATTGAATAAAATTGAAAACCAATGTAAACATCACATCATGTATCAACTTCATTGAAAGGAATGGTGATTCTGAATGGTCTAGCAGAGAGAGAGAGAATGAGAGAGAGAGAGAGAGAAGAGAGACAAGGAGTACTTCATAAAAATGGCAGAGGAGTGAAGTGCTCAGGTTGATAGCAGCTACCATAATATTTAAATTCTCAGCATAGCCTGTTTTCTGTTGTAATTATAGAGTGGAATGTGCCTATTCTAAGGCTTTATTACAACTGACCCTTTTGTTTGCTGGAAACATGGCCTGTTCAAAAATGACAGTAGTGACCTTCCTAAAACAAAGACCTCTAGATAGGCTGACTACATTCACTGGATGGACAAGTACTTTGGAATGGCTGGGGGTGCTGACGACACAGTGGATAGGGATGACAGAGTATAAGGGCTCTAGCATGGAGGGTGGGCTATGGGAGGGTGCCATCTGGGAAGTGGGTGTATAGATGAGTAAGATGGTTTGGGATGTTCTGTGTGATATACATACAAAAAAATCAACAAATTAAAAAAATGAGAAAAATGAGTTATATTTGAGGAGGAAGCATAAAAATTTATGTCATGTTAATTAGTAGGGTTGTTAAACATTCCATTGAAATCTACCCAATGACTTTATGTCCATACACAGGTGACAAGGATCCGAGTGCAATGGACTATGACTAGTAATAATCAGATACATACAGATTAGAGACACATGTGCCAGCATCTTAGTGTTATTAGCAAAAACAATGAGTCTTTCTGTAGAAACAGTATTTTTTAAATGAAATGGAGATATTTTTTAAAGGTTAAAATCTCACTCAATTTTATCTCCTGCAGGGTTTATACTGAGTTCAATATTGTATAACTGTATTAAATCTACAGTGAACATAAAAATTGTATAGCCACTTTTGAAAGAGATGTGTCTTTGCTCTGGAAATGGTTATTGAGTATGTTACAGCTGTAGTGAAATGCTTCCCTTAAAAATAAAAAAAAAATTTTTTTAATGACAGTAATATATGGAGTATGGTGTCATCTTTTGTTTAAAAATGTAGTTCACATACAAAGTACTGTGGTTGAGTGTGACAGTGATAGATGCATACCATTGTACTTTGTTCTTACTGTCGTCATCTCCGGCCACCCTCTGTCCCCTACTCCTTTTGTTGATCTCCTTTGTTCCCTTGATAGTGCCCTCTTCTGCTGTCATACCACATGATATGCCTTACCATCTCTACTACCAAGTCCCTTTCACCCTCTCCCTTCACTTCACAGTGCCCTTTGTGCTTTCCTGTCTATATTTGTGATAAATACATGTGCAGATTAAACCTACATTTTGCATATGAGAGAACACATGAAATTTCTTTTCTGTACCTGGCTTCTTTCTCTTACCACATGACTGCCAGCTCCATCTAATATTTAACTGTTCAACCTGGTCTCTGAAAGACAGAAGTGCTTAAGGTGCTGTATCCTTGTTCTTTCAAATCAGGCTAAATGCAGATGGAAGCACTCATCTTCACAGCCATGCTAGAACTACTGAAAGCCCATGACTATCTACCCTGCACGTACAGTGGAGAAATGTTCATGAGATGGCAAGCAAGGTGGCTAGGAGCTTACTTGAACTGGACATCGGATATACATTATTCAGAAGCTCTCAGGTCCATGGTACATCAGGGTCTATAAGGCATCAGTTGCAATTTGATAATAGACAGACAAAAGTGCAGCTATTGATAGGTAGATGTAGATGGAGATGATAGAAATGTATATATTGGTATAAAGTAAATAATTCATATTCTTTGCTATGAAGACTCTTCCAATTGTTTTGAATAGTTTACCATCTGTCAATAGAAATATTAGATTGTCAGTTTCTACAATTAAACATATAAAAGAGGAAAATATTTGTCAGAATTCACTCAGTATCACAGTTTTAGTATTACTTTACAGAGAGTTTTCAATATCTTGAGTATAATCTTTACAAACTTTTCACAAATTCCAGTCTCTGGTTATTTTCTAAAAACTTTTCTTTTACCATTCCAGTGTTGTTCTTTCAAACTTTGCTTGTTCATTTTAATTTTATTCAATATGGCTAGATTCTCTTTCTAAATCTATTCTAATACTTTTCTACTTGAGGTCGTTAGAAATGTTTTTTTCAATCCATTGTCTAAACACCCACCTATGTAACAATACCCAATAAAGAAAATTGCTATCATGTTTGAGTTGTAACCTCATTTATATCTACTACATTCACAGAAGTCTATTTAAATTCTTGACTTTAAGATTATATAACAAAAAAACTATTTGCCAAGGACGTTAATTATAGATTCAAGTACTGGAAAGAATTTTGAGTAGTATTTAAGAATTCTTAAAATTTCCTAATCTTGTGTGCTTTTGATATTTTCGACAGCAAAAATGGAGAAATACTTACCTGGCAGAAATAATATAAAGAAAATCCATACAAATGGAATGCAGGAAAGAGAGTAAATGCTAATAATAAATATTATACAGACCAAAACCCATTAAACTGAGTACTTAATACATAGAGAAATACATTAAAATATTTTTAAATAAATGCCATATACAACAAATACAATACAGTCTGCATGTAGACATTCTTCATTTCCAATAAATTAATTCTTCTCCTGAAACAGTCTCATCTTACTTATGTATAATATTTGGACTATACCTGGGGAAAACTTCACATCCGAGTTAACATATAACTAAATTTGACTTTCTGAGTTCATCTGGAATTATCCTGCACCTGGAGCCCAGGGCGTTGCAGTTTCCTGTTAATCTATGCATAGGGGAAAGAGAACACACCAGGGACCCAGAGTAGGCTATAGGTCAACTCATGGGTCTGTTACTTTATAATTTGTGCTTATGGCCATTTCTGAAGAGGGAGGATCATCAAACTCTTTGAATGTGAGGAATCTTCTTACTAAAAATATTATTTAATATCAGATATGGAAGATGTATTCTGAGAAGTATAAGAAATCACAAGTGTTAAGCATATAATACTATCTCTAGCACAAAAGAAAACATGTAATTGTTATGTTCTGTCTATATTTCATAATTTGTTACCATACAATTTTAAAAATCTCTGAAATTCTGTTAAACTCTTCAGAACACTTATATGCCATTAAAGACATGTAAAATACATTTAAATAAATAATATAAATATACAATATATTCAGTTAAAATACTGAGTCTTTGCTTGAATTTTTTGGGGCCATACACGTTAAATATTCTAGCATGAATATAAATTTGTCTGACAGACTTTGCAACTGCTAGTGGAGAAAAGCTTAGGAGATAGCAGTCTACTTGGTCCTCTTTTGGGAAGGAGGCTACTAGGTTCTATTAGTTTACTTTTAGCAATTTTTTCATTCTTATCTGTGTTTCAAACAAGGTTCAAATTCAAATTTGTCTACCATTTTGGCTCCAATGGAAAGAACCAGTGGAAAAACCAACTGCTTAAAAGCTTGTCTACTCAGGTATATGACTAATAGTTTTAGGGAAGCCTACACAGACTTGTTTGGATGGTAGTGCCACACTGCCAGAGTGATATATGTGAAATAGCCTATATAAACAACTCAACCAAATGTTTATAATGGGACAACAGCAATCTTGGCCTATGAGGTAAAAATTACTTTTGACTTCTTGTAACACATGGAAAAAAAACCATAAAATATCAGCATTACCTTCTTTGGACAGTGAGAGTTAGGAATTAGGCCCGTAGTAGAGCATTTATGGCACACACACACACACACACACACACACACACACACACACACACACGCACACTCACACACACAGGCTGTGCTGTTGATCAGTGACTGAGCAATTACTCAGCATGCTGCAGGCTCTGAGATCATTTGTTAACAAGCCCAGAAATAATTGTACTGATAATGACAGTCATAATGAAATAAACATGAAATCATCATGATATAATTACAAACACTATGTTATATTCATCCCTCAAAGAGGAAGTTTTTAATTGATCTATTATGTAGTCACAGTATATTAGTCAGGTCTCATTAGAGAGCAGAATTGAATCCACATAGGACTATATATTACAACTACCAGAAATTCTTTGCAAATTGAAACCTCTGAAACTTTCAGTAGGTTTTGTAAATTTAAAATAAAATGTTTATTAATCTGGAACAATACAGATAAGAGTGAGGAAGAAAATTTATAAAATGATTAGTAATTCAGTTTGACTAAAACCTAATGGAAATATGTAGAATGGGCAAGTAAGAAGAAATACGTAAGGGTAATTTGAAAGGAATAAAATTGTTTTGACTCCTGGGGTGTGGTGGTGCATGCCTTCAATCCCAGCACTTGGGAGGCAGAGGCAGGCAGATTTCCATGAGTTTGAGGCCAGCCTGGTCTGCTGAGCAAGTTCCAGGCCAGCTGGGGCTACAGGGAGACCCTGTCTCAAAAAAAAAAAAAAATTGATTTGACCATTTTTATTCCATGATAAAAATTTTGGAATTTTTCTGAGGGAAAAATTAAACTAGTGAAGAAAGAATAAGAGTAGATTTAAACTGGTACTTGTCAAATGAACTGGAATTGTCTAAGTAGATGAGTCTCAGATTTGGCACAGTTAATTTGAGAAGACTTTTGTTTGACAAGAATAGTTTCAATGTTAAGGCTGACATTTTCACAAGAATGGTAGAAACAAAAATGTGCTGATGAGAAAAAAAGAAATACATAGATTTTGGTGATTTTAAGAAAGTTGTAGAACTTTAATAAACAAGAAATTATGCTCACTCTTAGTAATGCTTCCTTCAAATCTGTCATAAGAATAGTTAATATACCCAAATAGAGGAAAAGAATGCCATTTACAATTTAAAATTTATTTCTATATTTTTAGAAAGCAAAATCAAAACGGACATCCATTCATTTAAAATTAATTCATTTACTTTTGCCACATACCTTCTTTTGGTTCTCTAGGTATACTTGTAGTAGAACTCACGTAACATCTGAAAAAAAGACAAAAATTATTTATAACATTTCAATCAATCAAGTGATATTAGGTGAATGATATTTGACACAAAAAGTTATCTTTAAGTAGGACTTTTAAAGAATTGGTCTAATTTAAAGATATCTTAAAAACAGTCAAATAAACATTTAAAATAAGTTTAGAAATAGAATTTGACTTATAGGAAGTTTAGAAAATAAATTTATGTGTAATTCTCTCTAGATGAATGTGATAAATATAACTAATATTGTTGCCTTACATATTTACAGAAGGGTAATTCTTTATCTTATAAAACAAAAGTAAGCAATATAACTCACATTCAATGCCGAATGCATTGTTTTGTGGTGCTTATTATGGAGTTCTCGGGTTTAAAAAGGTAAGTTTTAAGTTTTATAGGTAGAAACAATTTTAAATTTTCAGTTATCAGAAAATCAGTTGGAGGTCAGTGTCAGGCAATGTGTTTACCATGCTCTAACTCAGAAAATAATTCTACATACACAAAGTAAAAAAGAGGTATCTCTCTTCAAGCAATTATGATATTTATATTTTAAAATAATAAAACAAGCAGGGGCTAAGTGAAAGTACACAATTGCTTCTAGTACCTAGGATAAATCATCTCAGAATTAAGCTGGACTATGACATCTAAAGACAAAAATAAATAAGCAAAACATGCTGCAGCATCTATTATTGCCACATTGCTGTCAGGTGTCAAGGCTAATTTTCATGGTGACATAAAATAAATATTAAATTTTATGAAGAAAATTTGTTTCAACCACCAGAATAACACAAATCACAAAATGGAGAAGTAATTTATAATAGCTTCTCTTTGAAGTTAGAAAATCATTAAAAGATACAGTCTTACAATATGAATAAAGTGTTAAAACTCTCCAAATAAAAGAGAAATAAACACAATCTGTCTTAACATTAGTTTTAACATGAATTTTAGCATTCTAGAATTGGTTGCTAACAATATCAAAAGATTGTTGTGTTGCTTCACCACAAATCTAGTCTTTTCTTTCATTTTAAGGAATGTGTTTCCATAGCTTGAGGCTCCATCGTCCTAAGAGAAACAATCAAATTCCTACCAGTCTTGACAGTTACATTATTCTATTTAGTATTTTTTTTTAAAAAAAATAACACCTTTGCAAAAAATCTTTAAAGTTATGTCTCAGAAACTAAGGAGTAAGATCTTTCTGTATGGAGAGAATACTTTCTTATCTCTCCTGGGAAGCCTAGAAATATTAACAATTAAGTAAATGCTTAACAAGGAAATAATGTACTACTGTGAACAATGAAAGTAATTTTAAAGTAAATTCATGCATTTATTTCCATATGTATCATTGGTTGGGGGATGAACTGAGTAAGAAGATAAAGTTGATAATTCATTTACTTATGCTATATCCTGTGCATTAAGAAGATCATGAACATACCATGAAAGCTATGAACCAAATCCATATTAAAATGCATATATAAATAATTATATGTAATCAAAAATAGCTGTTATCAACACTATAATATTTTGTTCACACAATAGGTAATTTTCAAATGGGTCAAAAATAGTCCACCATTGGAAGATGGCTCAATCTGCAAGTGGCTGATTGTCATGGAAGCATGAGGATCAAGTTAAGATCCTCAGCATACTAAGCTGAGTGTGGAGGCATGCTCCTGCAATCCTGCTAGCTCATTGAATAGGCAGATCCCTAGAACTCACTGGCCCATCAGCCTCACTGTATCAGTCATCTCCAGATTCACTGAGAGATTCTGTCAAAAAAGAAGATGGAGAGCAATAGAAGACAGCAATGAATGTCAGCCTATGGCTTCCACATGTACAGTCACACATGCTGTAAGTGTTCACATGCATATGTACATATGCACAAATGTATGCACATACTTCAGAAAACATGTACACACACAAAATCAAACAGACCAAAGCTGTGTCAGGCATATTCAAAATTTTTCTTGTTATCACGTTACCTTTGATGCAGCTTGTCATGGCTATTAACATTTTTAGATCATGGGAAATGTTTGTTTTTGATGAATGCAATCATAAAGTCAGGTGGGGAAGCTCTGGTTATGTGGGAAAGAGGTGCACTTTACATCAGATTTTGCATAGGAAGAATACGTTTGATTCACGGACGTTCCTATCTAAAGGCTCTAAGGCTCTTCACACCACCACCGCCATCTTACATGGCAGACTTCAGGTGAATGCAAGATAGTCAAACATTAAGTGAATTTTCATTTAAAAATTCAAAGATTTGTCCAAACATTAAAAAGGAAACTATAACCAAAGATTAAAGGGGCCAACATAATTTCATAAGAGTCCATATGTATAGTTAAAGGCTACATAACAAGCAACAATGCCAGACAGGCGATACCTTCTTTTGAGCTGATGGCCAGGGTGCCTAAAAGGATTCCCAGATAGTAACCCAGCATAGAACCAGGAAATTGAACAGCAGATCCCAATCTTATCCAAAGGAATATTGACAAGTGCTTAGCGCTAGATAAGGAAGAGCTGACCAGCTGACCCTCCTAAAACAAAGACCTTTAGATAGGCTGACTAGATTCCCCAGAAGGGCAAGTAGTGGGGAATGGCTGGGGGTGCCAACAAGACAACACAGCAGACAGTAGAAGGGATATCAGAGTATAAGGGCTCTCTCTAGTGGGGGGAGGGAGGCTATGGGAGGGTGCTATCTGGGAAGTGGGTGTAAAAATAAATAAATCAATTAAAAAAAACTGACTTGATTTGAATTGATTATGCAAAATAATACTTAAATTTTATTTTTTTATTTTTTATTTAAAAAAAATATTTTGTATGAGTGTATTGATTGCATGTATGTGACTGCACCTGTGTCGTGCAATGCCGTGGAGGTCAAAAGAGGGCATCGGATTCCCTTGGAAAAGGAGTTAAGGACAGTTGGTAGCTGCCATATGGGTGCTGGGAATCAACCGGGTCCTATGGAAGAGCGGTCAGTGCTCTTACCCACTGAGCTATCTCTCCAGCCCCAATATTTATATTTTAAAATCATTATATAAAATGTGATAAAATAGTGGTTATTGGCATATTATTATTTAAGGAAATGGAAAAAGTTTAAATTGAGACCATAACTTGCTTTTGTTTTTCAGGTTTATGTAATTATAAAGCACAATGGTTGAACTGAGAATCCCTAGAAAAACTTTCCAAGTCCTGTAAAATCACTTAGAAGCCAAGCCAAAGCAAGTGAAAATGTTGGCACTATATGCATATATGCAGGCATAATCACTTTCAATTTATTTCTTTTTTATATCTATTTATTTGTTCAGTGTTTGTGTGTGTGTGTGTGTGTGTGTGTGTGTGTGTGTGTGTGTGTTTGCGTGTGGTGGGGGGTGAATGTACCAAGGAGCATGTGTAGATCAGGAAACTCATGAAACTATGTTCTCTCATTTTACCATGTGGTTCCTGGAAATTGAACTCAGGTAGTCAGGCTTAGCAACAAATGTCTTTACCAGCTGAGCCATCTCCCCTGTCCTGAATAATCAGTTGCTAAAATGTAATTTAGATGCAAATTATAAGTAAAGATAAAGGGTATAAACTTACTTATATGTATTGAAAAATGTTTCAATCTGATGAGGTGGCTGCACTCATCTATGCCTGTAGTACAGAGGGCACAGGTGGACTTTGACTGTCTTCCTCTATCACCTTCTACCTTATTCTTTGAGAAAAGGAGATCCACTTGTCTTGACAATCCCTCTCCCCATTACAGCAGATACAGGTAGGTGCCTCTTTGCTCAAGTTTTTAGTTGTTGCTGGGGATCTGAACTCAATCCCTTGTGCATACATGAGAAGTTTGCCAACCAGCCATCTCTCCAGTCTATTTACTTTTGTTTTTTAGCAGGATATATTGTAGCCTTAACTTAGCCAGCATAAATGAACTAAAAATGTCAGTAGTCCACGAAATTGAAAACAAGTTACATAAGTTTGAAACCAAAAGGATAACCAACCATGGTCATGCTGTTTTTCCAGCCACTTGATGATTGAGAGTTTGAGGAAGATGCTTCCTGATTTTCTCTGGGAAGGAGACTTCTGCTGAGTCCTGGGATACTTTTAAAGGAGCCAGCAGAACACTCAGCAAAAGACCACACACTTGTTGTGCTTACTATGGGTGTGCTGTGCTGCATCTTCATATGAAGTCCTATGCCGGCAGTCTCCAGCTTCTCATTTTTCCTAAGAATATAGCAAGAGAAAATTCTGAGGCTTCCATTTTCCCCTAAAGGACAATTAAGTTATTTGCACTTTAAAATACTTCCATAAGACTGAAGTATCCATATCAATACATGTTAACATTAAAAATGTTTCAGAACATTCCTACTTTATGCAATTATATGTAAACTGCTTCCAATAAAGTTGATATAATTCTTGAAATATTCCAAATATAAAACTAGATTTAACACAGAGGGAGCAGAAATATTGCTATCAATAATGTATTGTTTAACAGGTAAAATTACTGCTGTCTAAAGTGGCAACATTTAGAATGCTCTTTGTGTTTTACTAAAAAATGCATATCTTTGAAGTATGACTATAAGATGCCAGACACTTATTTTCTCGATTGCGACATTTATTACATAGAAACAATATAACATTATGAGCCCCTTAAATGTATATAATTGACAACATAAAGCATCTAGGAATATTTAGATTCCATTATTTGAGAACTCTGTCCTCTGTATCAAGATGTCCATTGCCCTCTTGAAGTCTTAGCTGTGATTACCTACAAAGCTTTGGGCTCATTAAGTTTCTGGCATGGAGTTGGGGGGAGGATAAGTCCTCAATTCTCCCTGAGTCAATATAGACTATTAATGTTTGCTATGGGAAAGACGGTCTTCTTTTGTTGTTTAGGTTCCCTGTAATTTTCCCATGCAGATTGCTCCCATCTGTGAGTAATCACTCACGCATGCTCCTGTATGTAACCCTGACTCAACTCATTAGTTCACAAAGTGAGGCTGGGAAGAATTTTTCTTGGTGTATCATTGCTGCTCTATCTAGGGAAAATAGATATTTGTTCATCTCATCAGAAAAAGTTTACATAACTTTGTAAATCAGTTTATGGATTTACAAACACCATCGTTCAAAACATCTAAAAATATTTTGCTTCATATAATATATACCCCTGCCTTATCTGGGTATAATTAAGCATTTGGCACTGAGAAATAATTCAGAGCAGCAACCTTTGGTGGGATCATGGCACCTTATTTCGTCCTTACCAAGGCAGCAGAGGTAGCAACTGCCAATCCGTCTTCCAAACAGCCTTCACATTGAACAAGGAATAATTTTTAATCACTTTGTGATCTAAGCTTCCTTTCTTCCCCATATTAATCATTCCCTATTTCTTACTTATGCTTTTTTGGAACTCTAAAGGATGTTTTTGTCTGCAGCACCCTCTAGTGGTAAAACTAAAGGTCATGGTGAAGAAAAAAAACCAAGTACCAGAATATTTCCACAGAAGCAGCAGTAGTAGGACTTATATCTTTAGTTTTAAGTTATATTATTCCAATGGCAGATCAATATTTAATATTTATATTTACAGGACTACATACAAGAAATTTTATATTAATATCATTGTCTCTATGATGAAGTTTCAAAAATACACTTGTGAAAATACATTATATATCAAGTATATGAAAATATTAATGAGGAAAATACCACATATGAAAAGCAGAAAGCAAGATAATCTATAACAGAATGATATTTAAAAGAACATAACTCACTATTATTTTTTCCAAGTTTTTATTAGCAAATTAACATTTACACACATGAATTTAACAAAATTATTTCAGGATGAATTATTATTTAGAACGATTATTGAACTCTCTTTTTAAAAATACTTGTTTTACTTACTTGTCTAGGTAGCATTTAAATGATTTTCTAATGCTTAATTTTTCATAGTAGAGGTATTTAAATTGTTCCAATTCCAATACATGTAATGCTCTGCTAACTTTCAATTGAGAGAGTGTACATTTAATAGTTCCAATTTTGGTTTCCATCTCATTTATTACCGAAGCTGCATGACATTCCCTTAAAAAAAATCTGAATTTTGGTCAGTTGCTGCTTGTGCCTGAAATAAATTTTAAAAACTTGCATTTTAGAAATAATCATAATCATCTGGGCATGGTGGCACACACCTTTAATTCCAGTCCTCACAGAGGCAGGTGGCTCTCTGTGAGTTCAAGGCCAACCTGGTTTACATAGTGAGTTTGAGGCCAGCTGGAACTACAGGGAGGGCCTGCCTCAGATTCCCTATCCTCCACCCCACACGTGCTTAACTACAACACTATCTGGTCACTTCTACAAAACCTCACCTGGCCTGCCTTGCTGCTCTCCCCACACTCCTAGGACTAGTGGGGGTTGCACAGCCCTGACTGCTAGCCTAACAGCCACCATACCCACTCCACCACTCAGGATAGCAGCACTTATGGACACACAGGGATGGCGACAGCATGAAAGAATTATACAAGCTCATGCCAGACAAAATCACGTCAATGTCGGGGGAAGGTGGGCAAGAATCCCCACTAATAACTGAATTATCTGTTGACAATTGATAGCTACTGGGAGAGGAAGAGTCAGTTTTCTTTGCTGGTGTGGGGTAGACACAACCCAAGAGTAACTATAGAACACAGAATAGACTCAATATGACTTTGAAAGAAGAAAATAATAGAGCACATCAAGTTGGGGGTTGGGTTAAGCCAGGGGTACATTTTGATATAATCTGGATCTATAACAGAAAGTAGCCATAAAATATTGAAATGAACTGATAGTGGAAGCTGATGTACTACAAAAAAACACAGGAAATTAAAAGGTTAATGAACCCTGGAAGGAAGGCTTTGAGATATACACTTTAAAAAAAATTATATATATATATATATATATATGTATATATATGTAAGCATTCTGTTCCCTTAGGCTCTTCTTGAGCCTTGACCCTATCCTACAGAGGCTGCCAGAGAGCTCCTGACTGCCCAGGGTGAGTTATTCAAATTCCATTGCACCCATCCCCCTGCTTTGAGATCATCTCCAGTCCCTCCCACTGCTCCAGAGCACAAGCCTTCTTTGCTAGCTAGTAAGAACCAGGCTACTATGTTCCCAGTGGCTTTTCTTGGGCCTTGGGCCTGTCCTCCTGAGGCTACAAGAGAGCCCATGACTAGCTGGGAGAGATAGCAAGATCCCATTGGGCAGGGTCATCAGTTCTCTTCTTTGAACCAGCCTCAGTCACTAGGTTCCAAGGCCCACAATTTCTGTGCTTAGCTAGTTAGAACCAGCCCAGCTAATAACACCCATTACCTCCATTTGGATCTAGGCTCCTTCACCCTCCTTTGTATCTCTGGATCCATCCAGTCACTCCAATTAAAATTCAAAATAAAGAGCCTGAAGCTGAGACCAGCTAACTACTCATACTGGATCAGAAAGCAACCAAGTTACATCAGCAGTGTAAACAGAATCAAATTTCAACTCAACAAAAACATGATGGAGATTCAGACAAGACACAGAAGCAACAAAAATAATCCACATGCCAGACAGACCACAAGGGAAAAAATACAAATAATATGATAAACCGAAATAATACATCCCCACCAAACACCACCAGTCTTATAGAGAACTACTTAGAGGAAGCCCAGGACACTGGATTTAAAAGTATAATCATAAATATGATTAGATAATTCAATGACTTTAAAGAATACATAAACAACTCAAAGAATACAAAGAGGATAGCTATTAACTCCTGACTGATGCTTAAGAAAATGCAAATATACAGATGAATAAAATGACAAAGACAATTCAGAATATGAAAAGTGAATTCACGAAAGAGAAGTATTGAAGAAAACTCAGGCTGATATGAAGGTGGAATTGAAAAGCTTGAGTCAATTTGAAATGACAGGAAAAGCCTCACCAACAGAATGAATGAAATGGAAAGCAGAATATCCCACTTGACAATAAGGTTGAAGAACTGAACTGCTCAAGCAAACAATATGAAATGTTTTTAAGAAGCCTCAGGTTTGGAATATGCAAGAAATGTGGGACATCATGAAAAGATGAAATTTCCACCTCATAGGCACAAAGGAGAAAAATCCCAGGTCAATGGCACTGCCAAATCGCCAACAGGATTATAGGAGAAAACTTCCCTAAACTAAGGTAAGACATACCCATATAGATACACGAAGAACACAGAACACCAAATAGACAGGACCAGAACAGATAATGCCCTGGCATAGCATAGTAAAAATACTAAATGTACACAACAAAGAGAGAATAATGAAAGCTACAAGAGAAAAACAGTAAGTTATGTATCAAATAAAACCCACCAGAATTACAGCTGACATTTCAGTGCATACTAGGAAACCCAGAAGAGCCTGAACCATAGTATTCCCAGTTGGAAATGATCATAGATGCCAACCCAGAATACTATGTGCAACAAAACTGCCTCTTTCATAGTAGAAAGGGGAAAACAAATCATCCATGACATGAATAGGCTGAAAGAATTCACATCAACAAAACCAGTCCTACAGAGAATACTTGAACCAATTAAAGGACTAAAGAAAGGACTAACCATACCCAAGAGGCTACAAAAAAGAAAATAAAGGTATACTTATGAAAATACAAAATAGGGGGGCTAGAGAGATGGCTCAGCAGTTAAGAGCATTGGTTTCTCTTATGGAGGACCAACGTTCGATTCCCAGCACCCATATGATGGCAGTAACTCCAATTCTACAGAGTCCAACTCTCCCTTCTGACCTCCATGTGCACTGCATGACAAAATGCACTCACACATATTCAAGCAATGCACTCATACACATAAAATAGAATAATAATTTTTAAAAAATAGAAAATACAAAATAGGGCCAAGAACACAAACAGAAATTAAAATGGCAGTAATCAATGTAAATCTTTTAATAATAACTTTAAATATCAATGGTCTCTACTCTCCAGGCAAAAGATAGACTATTTGAATGAAGAAACAAAATGCATCCTTTTGTTGCCTACCACAAACTCACTTTACCCTCAAGGATAGGTGCTACCTTAGGGTGAAAGGATGGAAAAAACTATTCTAAGCAAAAGACACTAGGGAAATAAACATTGCAATTCTAATATCTGAGAAAATAAGTTTCAGAAGAGATAAAGATCATTTCATTGTGACCAAGGGAACAATTGACCAAGAAGACATTAAAATCAGGCACATATATGCACCAAACACTGGTGCATTCAGTTTCATAAAGAGAGTACTACAGAACGAAAGACAGATTAATCTGAAAACAGCAATAGTAAGTGACTTCAATATGCCACTCTCTCCAATAGACAAGTCAACTGGCCAAAAATAAACAGAGAAACATCTAAATTAAATGATATCACATATCAAATGGACCTAACACTTAATCACCAAATATTCCACCCAAGAATTAAAGAATATGCATTCTACTCTGCAGCCCATGAAAATTTCTCTAAAATTGACCACATATTGAGCCACAAAACAAACCTCAACAAATACAACATAAATGAAATTATTACATGCATTCTATCAGACCACAACACAGTAAAGCTTAAGATCAACAGCAAAAGAGACTCTAATAACTACATGAATTCATGGAGATTAAACAGCACTCACTCTTGAATAATGAATGAACCGAAAAAAAAATATCAAGAAATAAAGGTATTACTGGAACTGAATGAAAATGATGATGAAACAAAACAAAACCTATAGGACATATTAAAAGCATTCTTAAGAGGGAAGTTTATAGCTCTAAGCACCTACCTTAAAAAATCAGAAATGGCAAAAATAAATGACTTAATGATACAACTCAAGAATCTGGAAAAACGCAAAACAAAATTCAAACACAACAGCAGAAAAGAAGGAAAAAAAATCAAAGCAGAAAATAATAAAATAGAAACAAACAAACAAACACAAACAATAAAGAGAGTCAGTGAATCTAAGAGCTGGTTCTTTGAAAGGATAAACAAGATACACAGACACTTAGCCCAGTTAAACCAAAAGAAGGGAATGCTGATCAAAATCAACAACAAAAAAAGACAAATGTGGGAACATTACAACAGACACCAAAAATATCCAGACCATTATTATAATGGAATACTTTGAAAACCTATGCTCTGTTAAATTTGAAAATCTCAAAGAAATGGATGAATTGCTAAATTCACGGAAATCACCAAGAAGAAGTCAACAGCTTAAACATACCCATAACAAATAAGGACATTGAAACAGTAATACAGAGCCTCCCAATTAAAATAATGCCCAGATGCTAAAGCAACATGGTGGTACATCCCTTTAGTCCCAGAACTCAGGAGACAGAGACAGGTAGATCTATGTGAATTTGTGACCAGCCAGGGCTACACAGTGGGACAGTCTCAAAAAAAGAGATCCACACAGGAGGATATTTGTAGACACAAATTTTATTCTATAGGCCTTAATATATAGTATGTATTATATATAACGTGAAATTGGGCAGGGAGATAGTAAGAGGTTGCAGACAGGGGAGGGGATTTAAATAGGATCAAAATATATTGTATGAAATTTGAAAAAAATCAAAAAGAAATAATGAGGAAATATGTACAAACCTTATTCTAAATTAAATAATCCAATCTGGAAAGAAGATATTCATGTTAAATGTCCAGAATGGGAATGTCAAAGAGAAAATGTAGAATGATGTTTCACCAAGGTTGAGAAGGTTTTATATAATACATAC
>NW_008345609.1:599015-605714 GCF_000622305.1 Nannospalax galili | reverse complement strand
CTTTAAGGAAGGGAATCTAAATGCCATCAAACCACATTGTATAAAAATGAAAAATTAAAAAAGGTAATAAGTTCCTTTTTAGAGTTAAATAAGATTATAAAATTGTGGCGATGGTGTACAACCATGAATATACTAAGAACCACTAAATTCTGTAACTTAAGAGACTACATTTCTTAGACCCTTAGCTATAGTTCAAAAAATTTATTACAGAAATGACTTCAAAATCAAATCACAACTTAGTCTCATATACTGCCTTCCTTAAAGTTTCAGTGGGGTTTCAAGTCATAGGAGAATCAAAAGCATGTACTTTTTAATATCTAATCCTTAAAAGACTTTAGGGTTACCTCTTCAGAGGAGGGAATGTTGGAGGGGAAGAAGTGGGCATGGATTTGATTAAAACACCTTACATGCATGTATGAAATTCTCAATAAAGTTTTTGTAAAAAAAAAAGATGTATGAAACACACAAAAATTCACTAAAATATATTGAAATAACATTAATAAAAAAAATGGAAAAAACCCAAAAAACAAAAACAAACCACAAAAACCAAAATAAAACAAAAGGTCATAATTTGATGCAAAACACTGAAGAATATTGCCACTTGGTAATTGTAACAAAAAATTAAGAGTTATGTACTGTTGGTGTTAGATTTAACTCTGCCATACATTCCAAAGCATATGTCTCCAATATTTCTATTTAGTATATAGCAAAAATGGTTCATCTTCAAATAAAAATGCAATCAGATATATTATTTCCACCATGAACAAGATAAAACCCTACTTAGGTTTTATTGAAATGAATTTTCATCCTTTTGTACTTGAATATTCAATATTCTTAATAAAATTAATATTAAAAAATAGTGAGAAAAGATTTTCTATGATATAACTCCATTGACACTAAAATTTTTCACTACACTGCTGGACGTACTGAGAGTGACATGTCTTCTCAATAGTAGTGAACTCTTGTCCACAAATTAATTAAACCTTACCTCATATCTTGGGATTGTGACTGAAGTACTCATTATAAAGGGATAGCTTGCAAAATTTCCATGAGAACTGCATTCTCCAATTTCATATTCATTTTTTCATTTTCAAGTATCTAATTTTACAAGAATGTCACAGATAAATATATGTTAGCAGCAAACATTTAATAAGTAGTAACATTAAATGCTTAATAATATTATTTTCTATTATATACAAGAAATGTCTATGAATCATTCACTTCCCTGTTTCAAGCTAACTTTTCTTCCAATAATTGTAATTAAATTTAACCTATGCAAATAAGATGGAGGTACTAATCGAATTATTGTACATTTTCAGTATGCTCATATAAAATATTAACAGTGTTATTTCCCAGAGTTTAGTATACGTGAAAAAGAAAAATATAATTACACAAAAATATTATTTAAGAATACAAATATACATAGTAACAACTTTTGATTATGTTATTTTTGATATAAAAAGTAATCTAGAGATGAACAAACACAGGGGAAATGCAAGTAGGTTATGTGCAAGGTCTCCACCAGTTCATATGAGGTGGTAGAGTACCCACGGATTTTGGAATCTTCAAGAGATTTAGGAACCAATTATTGTCAGAAAACAACAGAGGATTGTATGTATCTGAGTCATTCTGTTTAACACTGCTGCTGTCTTCAACACAACCAATGTTTTGTGAAAAAAAAAAAAATCAACACATATCCAGAAGGTTAGTAACATACATACTTCTTGTCAATATGGGAGATGCCAATAGTAAGCTGTTTATCTCCATGATATATTGGGTATATTGAAAAAGGAAAGTGGAAAATGGGAAATGAAACTAATATACATAATTATGGTATCATTAAAATTGATAGATTTTATATATTAAAATTTTGAATATAGGATTCATTGAAAAAAATGGAATCACCAAAAGAATGGAAGAGAATAAAAATAATGTAAGAAAAATTCGTGGTAGATGTGATAGATGTAGGGTTTTCTCTAGGCTCTATGACCTCTACAACTAGTTGTTGGGAAACCCTGCTGTTAGGGTTGTAGTTTCTCCATGTCCGGATAGCCCTGAGGGGCTCGGCGCCAAATGGAAAAACTCCCCTTTCCAGCAGGGGGCCTCCTGCTCTCTTCCTGGCTCACCCTGAAGTGCTGCCAAACACAGGTGCCTTATCTGAAACATGACCTTTGACATAGTTACCTGGAGTAAAAACTACTCCCAGGTTTTTTTCTATATGATAATCAGGCATTGTCTGATAGTCTGGAAGATAGGAGCCCACTGACACATGTAAATAAAGTATACTATGAACACCTATCAACTGAGGCTTTTGCTACTGGCTCCACACTACAAATTCTCTAGTTTTCCCACTAATAAACGGAGCTGTTTTTCACTGTGCCTGGAGCTGTGTCATTGTTGTTTCACTGAACCTGGGACCAGCCTGGGATCAGTTTCCCCGGAAGGGCTGTCTTCTGTCAGCACCCAATGGCCATTCTGACCTCGTTTGCCACTTCTGCTCTCCCTGCCCTCGTGGACCGGTGGCCAACAACCCGCGAGCAGAGGGAGAGCCTCCCGCAGCTGGCCTGAGCCTCCCGCAGCTGGCCCAAGCCACCGCCCTGCAGCTGGCACCCAACATGGGGCTCCTGGAACTCACAGAGTTTGTGAGTATCCCTCCCATCAGGAGGGCATCGGTAATATCTCTCTCCTATCAGGAGTATCCCTCCCATCAGGAGGAAATAGGCAGCTTTGCCTTTAAGCCATCCCCACCTTTGGGATCGGCAATCTCTTTCTCCTATCACCTCCTATCAAGAGGTAAAAGGCAACTTTGCCTCCAAGCCACCCCACCCTTGGGGACTGGCAGTCTCTCCGCTTTTTCCACCTTTTATTTTCAGTCTGAGTCTTCGCGTGGGACCGTAAAATTCAAAGAAGCAACTAAGGCTTTCTGGTCAAGGCTACTCCTTGACGTTAGCTGAAAGCTGAGTCCTCTTAATGAACCCCAACTGCCTGCATGGGTGTAGACAAAGACCTCCTATCTATACATCTTTCTGATACAAAAATTGGTAACTCAACAGCCAGTTAAATGCTCTTAGAGCGGATGCCGATCTCTTAAACTTGCCGGAAGGCCTGCACTGTGGACTGAGTAGAAATCACCTGAGATTTTGATCCCAGGCATGTTCCCTTAGAAATCAGCGTTTCACCCCACTTTCCTTTTCTATCTTAACACCACTACAAACAAAAATCCCCAAAGTTCTAAGGGATCTTCACATAAGCCTTAATGTCAACTTCTAAAATAAACTTCCCTAATCTGTTTTGTTATCTTGCCCCTGGGGTATTCAAGCCAAAGCTAAAACCAGTTAGGTGAGAATTTAAATTAACTAGCCCCTGCAGAGCACTTAAAAATTCAAGGTGGCTTGCACCATACAAACAAACAAACAAAAAATTTTAAAAGCCATTTTTCTCCTGTAAACCTTAAATCTGCGGCTAGGCTTGTGTTCATCAGAGCTTTTCAATCCCCTGGTGGCAGACTGCCCCAGGAACATTAAACGCCAGACAACACTTTTCTTTTCTCCAATGGGTAATTCAGCATCACACCAAAAAAACCTCCAAATTCGTTCCCTTAGAGCCCTACTTAAATCAAGAGGACTTAAGATTTCCCAAAAAGAAAGCTCAAAATTTTGGAATGAAGTATTTCAATTTGCACCCTGGTTCCTATCCCCTGGCGGCAGACTGCTCCAGGAACATTAAATGCTAGACAACACTATTTTCCTTTTATAATGGGTAATTCAGCATCACACCAGAAAAAAATTCCAAATTCGCTCCCTTAGAGTCCTGCTTAAATCAAGAGGACTCAAGATTTCCCAAAAAGAAAGCTCAAAATTTTGGAATGAAGTATCTCAGTTTGCACCCTGGATCCTGTCAGCAGACATTTCTGATACAGAGGTCTGGACTAGCATTGCCTATCTGGCTCGTAAAAAGGAAATCCAGGAAAGACACAATTTGCCCCTTTCCTATTTCCCCATAATAACAGCCCTAGAAAATAAAAAAGACCCTAAAGATTTCCCAACAGCAGATTCAACAGCCCTAAAAAATAAAAAAAAAACCTTAAAGATTTCCCAACAGCAGATTCGACAGCCCTAAAAAATAATGAAAAAAACCTTAAAGACTTCCCAACAGCAGATTCAACAGCCCTAAAAAATAAAGAAAAAAATCCTGCAGATTGCCCAGTAACAGATTCAACAGCCCCCAAAATAAAATTTGACCAAGTCAGACAAAACCCACCCATCAACAAAAATAACCCTTACCCCCTTCTTACTGATTTAACAAGTCCAGATGTTCACACCCAGACTTCAATAACTCCCAAAGATACCCAGATAAATCCCCCTCCCCCTTAACCTCTGCTGCCACCACCGCCTGTGGCACCATCCCAGCCACACCCCACAGCCATAGAACAACTCTGTAATCTCAGGGATAATGAAAGTTGCCGCCTCTAAAATCTCCAGACACAGAAGGACACAAAAACCCTGCCTGTAGAAGCTTTCCCCGTTAACCTACAAATAGCAAGACAATGTCCACTGGCTTGGTACCCCCTTCTGGCAGCAGACTTAAAAGAACTATGCCAAGCTGTCCATGAGGATGGGATCCATGCTCCATGGACAAAATCTATACTACAAACATTTAATACTAACCTGCTAACCCCCCAGGACTGGAGAGATATCTGTAGATCTACCCTCCCCAGTCCATTATTTGTACAATGGGAGGCTTTATTTAGAGATGAATGCCTGATGCAGGTTATAAGAAATGACACACATAATCAACAACTAAGACAACAGCAAGGACAAGATCTACCACCTGGATTCATAGATTGGAACTATGACCAGCTTTTTGGCCAGGGCAACTTTTCCACAGTAATCCAGCAGGCTGTGATTCCTGCTGGCTTTTTTGAGCAGTTCCACTTATGTGCACTACAGACCTGGGACTGCCTAATCCCCTTGACCACTGGGCCTGGAGAGACCTCCTCATTAACCTTCTTAAAGCAAAAACCAACTGAAACCCTCCCAGACTTTATACTAAGAGTGCAGGCCAGTTTAGATAGAAAAATAACAGATCCTACAGCCAAAGCAATGCTTTTAAACAACTTGTCTGGGAAGGGATGGCCCCTGAGCACAGACAAGCATGCCAGGGACTAAAAAATGAACATTATGACAAATGGATTGTGGCCACCCATGACATTGGGACTGCCATGTACCAGGCCTCCTCCTTTGTAGGTGCAACCGAACCCAACTCAAAATGCTTTAAATGTGGAGAAACTGGACACTGGAAAGAAAATTGCCCCCAAAATGACTCAGCTGCCACTCAACCCCCAAAAACCCTCTGTCCTCGCTTTAAAGGGGGTTTTTACTGGAAAAGAGATTGTAAATCTAAATATGACAGAGATGGCAAAACTTTGCCACATTTAAACTCCTTCCGGGGCAATCCTCAGCCCCGCTAACAAGAGGGAAGCCACAAACATTATAGGTAACCAGTATTACAGAAAATACCCATCCAAAATTAACCATAAAAATAGACAATAAACCTTTCAAATGCCTCCTTGACACTGGGGCTGATAAAACCATCTTAAGGCGATCTGAGGTTCCCACACACTGGGAATTAATACCAGGACCCCAACTAATGGGAGTAGGGGGGGCCTCCCAAGCATTCATCACTAAAAACCTCTATAAATGGGAGGACCCTGATGGAGAAGTTGGCACGATAAGGCCCCTGATTGCAGATATAGCTACAAACCTCATAGGATGAGATATCTTGGAAGACCTCAATGTAGTTCTTGCCAGTGGGTCTGAAAAAAAATGCCTTAAAATCAATGATCATATGAGGTTCCTAAAACAAAAGAACCCCCAATTCTAAGGGCCACTGTTGATTACCAGACTCCCTGCCTCAACTGGATCACCAAGGAACCAGTCTGGGTGGAACAGTGGCCATTACCCAGGGAGAAATTACTCATTTTACAACTTGTAGAAGAACAGTTTCAGCTGGGTCACATTAGGCCCTCCAGGAGCCCATGGAACACCCCAGTCTTTGTAATAAAGAAAAAGACAGGGGCATGGCGACTGCTACAAGACCTCAGAGGCATAAACAAAACCATGAAAATATGGGGATCACCCCAAAGAGGCCTGCCCATGCTCTCTGCCATTCCCCTTATTACTCCCCTGTTAGTCCTAGATATAAAAGACTGGTTTTTCTCCATCCACTTACACAATAATGATTGCCAACATTTTGCCTTCTCAGTTCCAAAAATTAACAATTCTGGGCCAGCTGATCGATATGACTGGCAAGTTCTGCCACAGGGTATGGCAAATAGCCTTACAATATGCCAGGAGGCTGTTGCAAATGCACTAGCACCCCTTTTTTAAAAAGGCCTACACGTTTATCATTACATGGATGACCTCTTGATCTGGCAAGATGAGGATTCCTCTCTAGAAGACCTAAAAGATGCTATGATAAACACCCTAGAGACAAAAGGTTTTATAATAGCCACAAATAAAATAAAATCAGTTCCCCCCATTACCTTCCACTCTATCAAATTCACTAGCACCCCTTTTTTAAAAAGGCCTACACGTTTATCATTACATGGATGACCTCTTGATCTGGCAAGATGAGCATTCCTCTCTAGAAGACCTAAAAGATGCTATGATAAACACCCTAGAGACAAAAGGTTTTATA
>NW_008345609.1:596791-598401 GCF_000622305.1 Nannospalax galili | reverse complement strand
TCACCTCTGTTAATTAAAATTTCCACACTGTTACAAAAGACAGTGGCTCCATTATTTGTCCAGCATATCAGGTCTCACTCCTCTCTCCCAGGTCCTCTTATTGAAGGAACTGCCACAGCAGATGAGGTATCCACCGCTGGAACATTCTCTACCAGCGTAACAGATGCCCAAAACCTCCACCATGCCACCCATATTAGTTTACAAGGGCTCCATCTCAGATTCCCCCACATTCCCCTCAGACAATTTAAATGCATTTTTAAAACCTGTTCTTCCTGTGCATCAATGATACATACCCCTGCTATACAACAGATGGGCACCAATCCTCGGGGGCTAAAATCTAATGCCCTCTGGCCAGTTGATGTAACTCATGTCCCCCAATTCGGCAGACAAAAATATGTATTTGTAACTATAGACACATACTCTCACTTCCTTTGGGCTATTGCCCAAACTGGTGAAAGTTCAAAAAAACTAATAAATCACATGCTCTCATCCTCTGCCATCATGGGCCTCCCTGCACAGCTAAAGACAGATAATGGCCCAACATTTACCAGCTCCCCGTTTAAAAATTTTGTGAAGCCTGGAAAATCACCCATCACACTGGCATCCCATACAACCCACAAGGGCAAGCCATTGTGGAAAAGTCACATAAAACCTTAAAAGACCAACTAAAAAGACAGGCTCAAACAACATATTCTCCCAATATTCAATTAACATTAGCCTTGTTTACCCTTAATGTACTTAATGTATATCGAGCGTCTGACGGCCCCCCCATCACCCAACACTGGGCCCAGACATACCCCATACCACCCACAATGGTTAAATGGAGGGAGCCCCTTGATGACATCTGGAAAGGGCCAGATCCATTGCTGACCACAGGGAGGGGATTTGCTTGTGTTTTCCCACAGGATAAACCAAAGCCTATCTGTGTTCCAGCCAGAAATGTCCAGCACCTCCCTGCCCACAAAAGAGATGGCTTGCATGACCCTGTCAGAGACAAAGAAAAAGAAGAGGCAGAAATGACACCCCAAACCACACCGGATCACGTGGAAAGAGGATCCATGATCTAGTGGAGACAGATCCATTGCTGACCACAGGGAGGGGATTTGCTTGTGTTTTCCCACAGGATAAACCAAAGCCTATCTGTGTTCCAGCCAGAAATGTCCAGCACCTCCCTGCCCACAAAAGAGATGGCTTGCATGACCCTGTCAGAGACAAAGAAAAAGAAGAGGCAGAAATGACACCCCAAACCACACCGGATCACGTGGAAAGAGGATCCATGATCTAGTGGAGACTGCTCGCCACAGATGCCCCCCACCGAGCTTCTTTCTCTGTCACCCTCATGGCCATCTTTACCCTGCTTAACAGCAATGCTTCGGCCAGCCCCACTCTCCCTAATACTCTGTTCTGGAGATTTTATGTCAGAGAAACATTTCAAGGAAAAAACCAGGTAATCGGAACTGCAGACTGCCCCCTAGTGGGCTGTCAAAAACCCATAGAAATCATAATACACCCAAATGCTAGCAGATATGGAACTAACGAATATGTTTGCTTCCCTTTTTGACAAAGAGATCCATCATGCCTCAAGGAAGTTGATACCTATGGGGGCTGCC
>NW_008345609.1:576357-596289 GCF_000622305.1 Nannospalax galili | reverse complement strand
TATACCATGTGTCGCCCCTCCTCTTTTCCTATGGTGCAAAGGAAAAGCCCAACACTGTGTTAATTCCTCTTTGTCCACCTTTTGTATACCTGTAATGATTACACCCCAGGTGTACCTATTCGAGAAGGAGGAAGCCGCCCTCCTCCTTCACAGTTGCCAACGGAGAGAAATTTTTATCCCTTTGCTAGTAGGGATCAGACTTGCACTCTCCCTGGGTGCTGGAGGTGTTGCTACTGCTGCAATTGTACAAACCCAGCACCTGGCGGGAGATTTTCAAGACAAGCTGGACCAGGCAATGGCATCCACAACTGACAGCCTCGAATCTCTCCAACGACAAATGAACTCTCTTGCCAGGCTTGTGCTCCAAAACAGAACAGCACTGGACTTAATAACTGCTGAACATGGGGGGACGTGTATGGTATTGGGAGAGGAATGCTGTTTTTTTGTAAATGAATCAAATGTTGTTGAAACCGATGTTAACACTCTCAAAAAACTTCGTAATGATCTATTTTCAAGATTTCAACCCACCAAACAATTAGGTTGGTTTTGTAATCCCTTGTTTTCATGGCTTCTACCCTTTGTTGGCCCCCTGGTCATGCTGTGTGTTATTTTGATGCTTACTCCCTGTTTTATACGATTTCTTCACCAACAATTTACTACCATTGCTAAAATTACTACCAAACAGGTCATGGTCAATTATCAAACTTTGGATTCTCCCGAGATAGATGAGTTGGCTCTTAAGGCTTGTGATGACACTTCTCCATTTTAAATCAAACAGGGCGACATGTTGGAAAACCCTGCTGTTAGGGTTGTAGTTTCTCCATGTCTGGATAGCCCTGAGGGGCTCGGCACCAAATGGAAAAACTCCCCTTTCCAGCAGGGGGCCTCCTGCTCTCTTCTTGGCTCACATTGAAGTGCCGCCAAACACAGATGCCTTATCTAAAACATGACCTTTGGCATAGTTACCTGGAGTAAAAACTACTCCCAGGTTTTTTTCTATATAATAATCAGGCATTGTCTGATAGTCTGGAAGATAGGAGCCCACTGACACATGTAAATAAAGCATACTATGAGCACCTATCAACTGAGGCTTTTGCTACTGCCTCCACACTATAAATTCTCTAGTTTTCCCACTAATAAACAGAGCTGTTTTCACTGTGCCTGGAGCTGTGTCATTGCTGTTTCACTGCGCCTGGGACCAGCCTGTGATCAGTTTCCCCGGAAGAGCTGTCTTCTGTCAGTGCCCACTGGCCGTTCTGACCCTGTTCACTGCTTCTGCTCTCCCTGCCCTTGTGGACCAGTGGCCAACGACCCACGAGCAAAGGGAGAGCCTCCCGCAGCTGGCCCGAGCCTCCCGCAGCTGGCCCGCCAAGCCGCCCTGCAACTAGTTATATTTGGCTATGTTTGCAATGTCACACATGAGTTCCATCCTCTTGAGCAGGCTTTAAATCCACTTAAACAGCTGTTGATTGGCCCCAATATAACATTAAATAAGTAAGATCTTTATTAGCATAATGTTTAAACTACTCAGTTTTAAGGATGATAAGTATGCATATACATGCAAATAAATGTATATCACATAGTTAATTTTTTTAAATATCTTCAAAACACTTAATTCAACGCTACATGTCCCTACAATTTAAGAATATCTTTTTAAAAATCTTTTTACTTATTAATTTTTTTGTGTATTTCATACAGACCAGCTCAAAAATACACCCGACCTCACCAGCACCCCCACCCCCACCCCCACTGGAGCCCATATACTCAGTCATCCCTGTCAAGCCCACTGGGTTGTCAGTGTCCCCAGCCATTTCCCTGGTCAAGTTCCACTCATCAAGGAATATATTTTATAGCATATAGTGCTACAAAATATGTTTACATGTATTCTGAAGTAAACTTGGACCAAGTAGCATGAAATGTGGAGCCTTGGAATTTTTAAACTTAAATATTATCGATTGAATTCTTGGCTTAGGAAAACTGTGTTTTATTTATTCATTAAATAAACTTTATTAAGTTTCAAAAATCTGAGGAAAAGTTAGTTTTAATATCACGATTGCTTTTATAATGTGTTGTATAAAATATGCCCAGGAAAATATGTTCTTCCAGTGATGTAACAAATTAGTGTTCATTGTTGTAGGGAGATGTTCTCCATTTTCAAATAAAAGCTGATGGTGCCTGAAAAATGATTAGAAAAAGACAATACTATGCAAGTTGCCAGGGGAGAAACCAATCAATGACTCTGCCCAGCTGTAAAGCCTATGAACCACAACGATAACCAGCCAGCAAAGAGTTACTATTGGTACTGCAGTGGCACTTTTATCTTGGTTCAGGAAATCAATAGCTGTCTAATTGAACTCAAGCCCAACTGAATTGTTTGATACTGTAAGCATAGTGGAGTACAGGTGGCTGGGGAGGTCATAGACCCAAGAGAAGAATCAATTTTTGTTGCTTCCCTAGATCAAAGTAATATCTTTCTATATTCTAACTACATATTATTGTATTTACATGCAAGTGTACCCTTCACCACTCATCAAAGATGCTTATTTTGCAATATGTGGAGACAATTACAAAGTTCCACAACAGGTCAAAAGGCACAGAATAATTGAAAGTGCAGTGCCCAGCCCCTAATGATACATCTATAATGTAACCTCTACATCTAAAGCTCACAGAAAATCATAAAAAGTGGGAGTGCGGGGGATAAATGCCAGAGGGACAAGACACCTGCTGCTAGATAATACATTGTAAATATGATAGGGAAGCCGCACCAGTGAAATTTCCTACAGATGGTAGTCCAACAAGATCTACATAATGACTAAATGAGTTAGCATGCCAAGGTCAATAGGGGAAATAAAACAAGGTTCCACCTGAAGATGAAGAGCTGAAGGCAATCAATGGATGATAAGGAAGAGAGGAACAGTTTTCTCAAGGGACTAGGTCTCAGAGAGCTCTCTCTCCAATCCCAAGTGGGCACCCAAAACACAAGAACACATGAGTACCACTAAATAAACTCAATGCATTATGTACATTATATATATAAACATATATGTATATATATATACTTGTATGCATGTGTAACAATAATAAATAAAGGGACAAGAAATTGAGAAGGATGGGCTGGAGAGAAGGCAGGAATAGGAGGGACATGAGAGGAGTCAGAGGTAGAATGGGTGGGATGGAAACAGGGCAAATAAAGTGCTTAAAATCTTCACAAACAAAATTAAAATAGAATAGGTGCTGTTACAGCTAAACAAAAAAATAAGCCATGCTTTTTGGCACAACAGAGCAGTTGTTCTTATGAACCCACAACCCTTGTGACAGGATGCACATGACATATGTAAGCTCAAGCCAGGCAAACTCCCAGCATTTGAGGATGGGGATGGGAGAGGTAGTAAGCCTCAGCTCTTGCTAAGAAACTATTGATAACTGATAGCTGCTGGGAGAAGGAGAGCCATGTAGGCTACAGGGGATGGAGCTACATGCAATACAAATTAAATTCAATATGTCATTTAGAAAAATAATGGATGACATGAAGTGAGAAGTAGGGAGGTGGTGGTGGATCAAAGAAGATGGGGGCAGCGGTCTGAATATGATAAAAATGGATTGTCTGAAATTCTCAAGGAATCAGTAACGAATATAAAAAATAATATTTAAAAAAGTTTTTAATTGTGCCTTAGTTTCCAGAGTAAAATTTTAAAATACTGTCATCTAAATGTGAACAACCAAATATAAATTAATTTATATTTAGGTATTACTTTGATTATAGCTAAATTAACTTAGCACTCAAAACATCTGCAAGACTAAATTCTTACTTAGTTACATCTTCTATTTCTTCATTTTGTTCCATATGTTGGTCCAAACTAAATGGCATGGATTGTTTTAATTCAGTAAATCCTTCATTTAACTTCCTCTTATCTTCTTCAGACTATAAAAAATGTAGAAAATACTTTTAAACTCCAGAGGCTAACTCATCTTTCTGTTTAAAAATTGTTTAATTAATTTTTATTTTATGAATCTAAATGTCTTGTATGCATTTATTTAATTATATTCATGGGCGTAGCGCCCATGAAGTTCAGAAGAGCATGTCAGATCTCCTGAAAATGGAGTTTCCCATGATAGTCACCATGTGGGTGCTGGGAACCAAATCCAGATCCTCTGCAAGAGCAGTCAGTGTTCTTAATTGCTGAGCCATCTGCCCAGGCTCCACACATTTTTTTTTTTCTTTTATTGGACTGGAATGAAAGAGTTCATTTGATTTGCAGATTGTAGTCTGTCCTCCAGGGAAGCCAAAACAGGAACTCAAGGGAGGAATCCAAGGTCAGATGCTGAGGCAAAGATCATGGAGGAATATTGCTTACTGGCTTGCTACTGTGGCCTGTGCTTAGCCTGCTTCCTTATACAACCCAGGACCACCTGCTCTGTGGTGGCACCATCTACAGTGGGCTGGGTCCTCCCACATCAATTAGCAACTAAGAAAACACCTCAATTGAGGTTCCCTCATCACAGCTGTGTCAAGTTGACAAGTTCAGCTATTATTTCTCATGAGTTTATGAGGAATGTGATTAGAAAGGTTCAACAAATAACTTTTCTTCAAAAACTTACATATGTCTGTTGCCTTCTGTTATATATAGCTAAAAAGTTATATAATATGCCCTGGAGTAACATTCTAAAAGTGAGTCCACTTACTGACATCATTTCCCAAGAACATATTGGCTAGTTAGTTTTAACGTCCCACTATCTCATGATTATATTTCACTGGAAATTATGGAGATAAATGAGAGCTTGCTGCATCTTCTGTGGCTATTTACTTTTACTTACCTGCATAGGTTTTGTGATAACGAGATTTTATGTGCTAATTCTTTTAGGTAATGTTGCTTATATTTTGCCAGTTCTCTTTCACTTAACTCCTTAGAGATTTTCACTTCAAAGAGTTCAGACTGCAGGGTTTTGATTGTGTTTTCCAACTCATTTATTATTAAAGTGTGGTGGTTCTTAGAGAGATACTCCTGGTTTTTCTGATCGGCTGTCTGTGCCTATGTAAATGGAATTTCATATTTAGAGAAGATGTAATTCAAATAATTATTGTGTATTTAGTTCTTTTACTTTTGATATTTGATTCCTTTTATTTTGAGTAAATGATTAAGGTAACAATTATATGAAAAATATGTTGCTGTTTAAAATATTTTTCATCAACATAAGAAGCATTCAATCTGAACTGTGAAAAATTATTTATATAAGGTAGCAAACTGAAACCAAATTTTGACATTTTGCTAGGAATGTATTTTACCACTGAGCTATATTTTTCTCCCTGAATCATTCCTATATTCCTCCTTGTGGAGGTAGATGGCCTAAAGTTCAGGAGTTGAAAAACAACTGCAAATATATATTTTACCAATAAAAATAAGATGTGTGATTTTGATCAGTTGATTTTAAACAAAAAGCCAACTCTGAAATTTATTAATAAACTTCTTTTTTGTCCTTTCTTCAATGAGGAAACAAATTAAACACTATAAAATCATTTAAATATTTTAGTGGTAAAACAAACGTAGATTTATTTGAAAAAAATGAATGGAAAGCAATTCTTTCTTTGCCTTCAATTTTATTTCAGTATGTTCTATATCAGACAAACTATCTTATTTAAAATTTAAAAATACTGATTCAAGTGCTATATTTCTTTAATAAATTGCCTGAATTATGCATCTGTGTCACTTAAATAAAAGCAGATAAATCAAAGGAACTATGTTTATGCAGAATGTGGGTTATGAGCTGGAGAGAGTATCAAGATCAATCTCCTTTTATATATAAGGAAAAGAAACCAAATCATATATACAAGTTGCTTCTTCTCTCTAGCTCTCTTATCTTATAACTTCAGAAGGCATGACATGGGAGAACTGCTTCTGTAAATGGCTAAAGTTACATTTATGTTGATTTTTTTGTTGCTACTCTGAAAATGATGATATCCTAAATCTGGAGTGGTAGCAGACTTAATCCTGAAGATGCTGACCAGCATACATCTTAATTTCTTTATACTGCTAAAATTTTCCATAAGGAGCAGACTACCATTTGTTTGATTGTCTATACAGACATGACCTATGGAACATGTGGAAGTTTGAATTAGAATGTCCCCCATAGGTTCCAAGTTTTTGAACACTTTGTCCCAGTTTGTGGCACTGTTTTGGAAAGATTTATGAGGTGTGGCCTTGCTGGAGAAAGTGTGTTACTGGGGGCCGGCTTTGAGAATTCTTAAGCCTTGACAGATTTCCATTCACTTCCTGAGCCTGCTTAAAGATGTGAGCTTCTGTTTTCTGTTCCTTCTGTGCCCACCTCCTGCCACATGACTCCCTGCCATGATGGACTTTAATTCCCCTGGAACCAAAAGTCAAATAAAGTATTCCTTCTATAAGTTCCCTGGATAACAGTGTTTTATCACAGCATCGGAAAAAAAACTAAGAAGATTTGTTCAGAAGATTCTTTCTGATACAATCAAATGCTACCCAAATTAGTAGTTCGGTCAACTTTGTCCTCTCAAGTCAAGATGACTTACAGTAGTAGCAGCAAGGAACATCAATACGAATTAAATAGGACTAGAGAGACTGCCAGCAGTAAGGAACACTAGCTGCTCTTGCAGAGAACCTGGGTTAGTTTCCCAGCACCCATATGATGGCTAACAACGAACCATAACTCCAGTTCCAGGGGATCTGAAACCCTCTTCTTACCTCCAAGTGTATTACACGACACAGGTGCACTTACGTGAATGAAAGCAAAACACTCATACAAATAAAAAATGAAAAGAATATAACAACTAATTTGTCAATGAGACTTTCCACTTATTTCCTAATGTATCCCTGTATATTTTTACAGAAAAAAGAAATTAAAATGTAGGTGAATTACCAAACTGAGACTTTGTGCCAAGTCTTTTTGTGTGTTTTGCAGCATTATCTGATGATCATCAATTTTTTTCTTCTTGTTTTCTCACTGCAGCTATTAATGAAGAATTTTCTAGTTCCACCCTGAAAGGTATGCTTTAAAATATTACTCCCACATATCATTTTTTTAAAATCCGACATAATTTTTGCTTTTTGTTTTTCAATGTGTCATGTAGGTATTAAATGTCATTGTGACATTTGCATTAATAGCTAGCTACACCATTAAGTTCTGTTCTTATTTGATACCCAATAACCCTCTCCTGCCCAGTTCCCCTCTCCTTGGACCCATCATCCTCATTAGCCCCTGCTCTTGCTTTCATGTCTCATGTATCCCATTTCATTCTCTTGTTGCTTCCCTCTCACCTCCCATTAGATCTGTTTATCCCTCCTCAGAGGACCCTTTCTTGTTCCACACACACACACACACACACACACACACACACACACACATACACATGCGTACCTCACATTAAGTGCCACATCATTTTTGAATAAACATATGTAAGAGTAACTGCAAGAATTATAAAGTATATTAAAAGTTAGATGATATACAAATTACGTTTGTGACAAACAAAATGTAGGCGTATCAAAATTTGTACATTTCTTTTTTCTTTTGTTTTATATTTAGTAAATAATCAAGATCCTTCCTCTTCCATTGAAAAGCCATAATATACACTGAGTTGCTTCCTGAATGCTAAATCGTATATTTAAAGTCACATAAACCAGTTTTTCCAGTGTTTACACAGACGTACTTACTACCATAACTGGTATAAATTTCTTACTACTTATTTGCTATATAAACAGTCAAGCTATGGCTGGAAAGATGACTTAGTGGTTAATACTACTGGCTACTCTTGCAGAAGACACAGGTTTGATTTCCAGAACCCAGGTGGTGGCTAACAACTGTCCATAACTCCAGTTCCAAGGTAATCTGAACCCTCTTCTGACCCTGCAGGGCATTGCATGGGTGCAGGTACATACATGCAGGCAATACACTAATGTACAAGAAAACAAAAAAAAACTAACAAAGTTATTTACATTTCTAGGAGATCTTTCATCTACACATATTGTTCTTTCTCTTTTCAGAACTAAGAGAAAAGACAAAAATAATTTTACTAATATTTTACACACATTTATCCATCAACTCTTTATGTGCTGAATTTTTATTGGAACACAAATAAACCCTTATATACACACATTATCAGGGCCAAGAACCTGTGACTAGACAAGTCAAAGGCCATGGTGGATAACCTACTTCCTTCATGCTAAATTTACATAGTATTAAACCAACTCCTAATGGCTTGTTTTATTTATACATTAGTACATCTCTCCACTCTAACTAGAGAAGTTTTTACTTTCAGCAAATAGCAATTAGCTCAAAGGCCCACAACTGGTCAATGTGCAAGAATAATATATTGTGGAATGCTTGGGCCTAAATGGGACATCTATATCAAATCCTGTCCTCTCAATACTCAAGGATCATTGAAGAAGAGGGGCTAGAAAGCAGTATACATAAGACCTGCACAAACTCAAGCCAGACAAAAACCCAGCATGGAGAGGGAAAGTGAGTAAGAAGTCCCATCCCTAACTAAGAGAACTACTGGCAATTGATAGATGCTGGAAGAAAGTGTCATTTTTCTTTAAGTGTGTGATGCTGGGTTTTTGATAAGGTTCTAGGGGATCGACACACACCCAAGAGATTTTGGGTAACAACAATTAAATTTGATAGGCCTTAAAATATTATAGCTAATGTGAAGTGAGGAGAAGTAGAGAAGTGGGGGTGGATCTGAGAGGAGATGGGAGAGGGGTCTGAATATGATCAAAATCCATTGTATTAAATTCTCAAAGAACCATAAATTGAATAAAAAATCTAAAAAAACAAACTAAGCATACCATTCAGTGCTGGCAGGATGGAATATATTATTATTCATTGTTAAAATACAAAATGAGGAATAAAAAATAATAAATATACATTTTGGAAATTTAAAAAATATTACTTCAAAAAAGAATTGTCACAGTGACTCTGATAGAAAGCACATTGAGTCTATAGATTTCTTTTATGAATATACCAATCACCATCACCTCAGTATCATTTCTGCTGATTTGTGAGGGATGGATATCTATCCACATTTTAGTTCTTTTTTTTTCAGTTTATTTTCTCAGTGTTTTAAATATTTCATTTGCAGGTTTCCTAACTTGTTGGTTCACTACATTCCTGATGTTTTTCCTTTGAAGCTATTGTGGATAGAATTTTTACTGACTCCTCATTTTTTCTCATTCGCATACCAACTACTGAGTTTTTGCATTGACTTCATACTCTGTTACATTGTTGAAAACATACATCACATGTAAGTGCTATCTAGTGGCATCTCTGTGATCTTCTAAGTGAAGGGTCACATCTCCAAATATGGATAGCTTGACTTTCATCATGTTTCTGTCTGTTTTCTTTCTCTTGCCTTATTGTGCAGGCTCTTCGATCACTGTGTGCAATAGGAATGGGGAGGAGAGTGGATACATTTTCTCACTCTTAGTCTTAGAGAATATACTTTCAATAATCCCCATTGAGTATAGTTTTGGCTACAGGAGTGCTGAATTAGCCTTTATTGTGTTAAAGTATAACCATGTGATGTCTAGTTTCTTCATTACTTTTAATGGATGAAAGTTGAATGTTATTAAAAAATTATGAAACATTATATCTCAATAAAGTTCCTTTTGAAAACTCCAGTGGAAGAATGTGGGTATTTTTAAATACCATGTATTGTATATAATCACCATACATTATTTCTATAGCTCTATGAGTTTATGTCTAAAATAAAAGAAAATGTGAGAAATGGTTAATATCACAAGTATTTTTAAATTCCAATCAAACTTTTGCATTTTTGAGAAATGTGCAATGGTGTCTTTGTAAAAAAAATCTACAAATACAGGAAATAGATATAAGTCTGAGAAAATGGCTCTGCTGTAGAACACATAGCTAAATATAAACTATGGTATAATATTTTTAAACAACCCCTTTGTACTGACATATGGGATTATTTAGAACAAGCTTTGATTTTTTTTTCTACAAATGGAAGAAATGACATCAGAAATAATGTCTGTTTTTATTCCTACCTAATAGTGGAAATAATAAATAAACTTCCACATTATCCAAACGAATGCAATAACTTCCTCAAAGTAGAACATATATTGACAGAAGGGCTTTACCTTTGTGAGAAATGATTAATTTTTTGGAAAATATTCAGCAGACTTTTCTTTAGATGAGGTCATTGCAAATGTCAGTACTCAACTGCTGCTATCAGGGAGTTAGAATTGGAACTGGAGAGATGGCTCAGCAGATAAGAGCACTGGCTGTTCTTCCAGAGCACCTGGGTTCAGTTCTCAGCACCCACATGGTAGCTAACAATCTTTATCTTTTGTAACCCAAGTTCCACGGGTTTTAATGACCTTTCTGACCTCTGTGGGCACTGCATGATACAGGTGCATTTGCTTGCATGTAAGCAAAACGCCCACACACATAAAATAAAAATAATAAATAAATAAATGCAAATTTTTAAAAACAAGTGTTAGAATTAACATCACTTTACCCCAAATCAAAAAGATCCAGTACCACCAATAAAATATGGCATACATACAAATTATACAGTATTTTCATGATGCATATTATTAGCTTTAAAGTATGCATATATCCTAATGACTACAAAGTAGCCCAAATTCTGTTGAAAATTTTCATTGAGTTTGTTTCCAAAAGTGATTTGTGGGCATCTTAGGTCATTTTGTGTTGATTTTTTTTTCAGAAATTTTCCTTTTGGTATCATTTTGTTTCTTTAAAGCCTATTTTAGGTATCATAACACTAAGAGGGATAATTAAAATTAATCAAGAAGACAGATTTCAAAAAAACAATGCCCAAAGTACATAGTGAGTTAAAGCACAGGGTCTTTTAACTTATCTGTGTTACTGAAATATCATATGTGAAAGAATATATAATTTGTCAACAGCCAAAACAGTACATCAATATAGCCATGATAATATTTTGAAATAAATAAAATAATTTGAGATTTATTACCAGCATAAATTTTAATTCAGAAATGTTAATGCTAAATAAAAAAATAACTGGCTTTATAACTACAAGGAAACTAATTAAAACTTTTGTAAACACACTTTATTTTATTCAGAAATCATATACTGAACATCGGTTAGATGACCACATTTAAGTATCTTTAGATCATAAATATGACAATTATTTTATGATGAAATAAAACGGTTTTAAACATAAGTAAACCAGTCATATGCCAAATATAATGTTTGGGGCAAAAATGCATTGGATTTTATACAACGTCCATATGATAAGATTACATGGCCTATGACGTGGTAAATTTTTCAAGGTTTTGTACACATATACTAATGATGTTTGAACAATTATGAAACATAAAAAAAGAAATGTTTCACAGATCACATACCTGTAATAAATTTAAATATAAAGATATTAATTAAACCAAAGAAATATTTAAATAATATTGGTAAACTAAAGTCAAAATGTTATTTTCTATTAAAGATTAAGTTACCTGTTTCAATTCCCTTCTTAGATTTGTCAATTTCACATCTCTTGACTCAAGGCGCATTTCAAGCTCTTGTGTCACTGCAACTTGTTTCTTGTACTCCTCTTCTGTTCTCTCAATGATTTCCTCTTTCTTTCTCAACTCTTCCCCAATCTCATTATAAGCACAAATTATATTTCTATTCTTTTCCACTTGTTCTTTTATAATAGATCTGTAGTTAAACAAGCTCATTTTAAAATTAATCTTATTAGAAAGAACAATGTTCATTTTGTGATTTGGTTCTTAATACGTTGATTGTTGATATAAACAGTACAGACGTCTGTAAAAATAAGGCACTATATCATACCTCATAGTGCAGATAATGTCGTTCTTTCTAACAATTTTTTCTTCTAACTCTGAGTTCTTTTCTATTAATTCTGATAACTCCCTTTTTACATCATTCTTCTCATTTTCTATTTCATCTTTTCTCTAAGTATTTGAAAATAAATTTCTTTAAATTTTTCTTTATATAAATCAAATGCATTTCTGCTTCTGAGAGAGTTACCAGAATCTGTATAGAAGAGAAAACAAAATCAAAACAAAGTATATAAGCACCTTCAGTTTTGAAAAGCATGTACATTTAAATATTATTTCATTTGTTTTAGAACGTTTGCCTACAATATGGAATGCAATAGTCTAAGCTCTGCAGAAAGAACAGACAAGATCTAGCAAATGTCCACTATGAAGTCAAATAATAATTGTAATAAAGCAAGTACATCCTTTTATCATCGAAGTCAATTTATCTGTTCTGGGCTTTGGAAGATTTCCCAGAAAAAGAGACGGCTACACAGGGAACAAAAAATGAACAGGAAATAGCCACAAAGAGGGTCGGAAGCATGAAGACCAATCTAGAGAATACGTTAAGATTATGGCAATCTGCTACTATGCAAGGTAGACACAGGTACTGACTTATCCTCCTAAATGAAACAACAAAATGAAACAAAATGAAATGGTACATTAAACACTTTCTAAGACAATGAACTTCAGCAATGAAGACAATAAATATTAATATACAATAAAGTTACCAGTCTCTGATATCTCACCTCCCTACCACAAGAAACATGCAGAATGAAGTGAAGAATAGTAGGCAAGCTAAGAACAGTGGCACATGTCTATAGCCTCAAAAGTTAAGGAAAAAGGAAAATCATGAGTTTGCAGCCATCCATCGCGACAAGGTAAGAACCTGTCATAAACAAAAGAACATCTAGTGTTGTGAATGAAATTGACTTCATGTTTGACTGGCATGCTAAAAAGTCTGGGTTTAATCCCTATCATCACACTAAAAACAGTCTATCAGACTTCCGAAGCTTAGATCATGAAGCTAAGGTATATGGTAAAATCATGCATATTTGGCTAATAGGATTGAACAAGAGAGAGAACAGAGAAGTGCAGAGAAATAATGCTGAAGATTTGCAAAGTGCCCCCTCAAATATTAGTATATTAAATGACTTTATTGTGCCAGGAAACTACCTCAGACTCAGGAGAAAGCATCTGAAAAGATTATATGAAACTGTAGCCAATGTTCACACAGTGGCAGCAAGTGTATCCATACCCATAAGTCATGATGCACAATTTCATAATTGATAGGGCAATTGGTAGAGCTTCCATTGGTAGGCAAGGAGTTGGGGAACTATGTTGATGATTTTACAATACGGACTGACTCTGGACTATCATGACTTTAATCTAACCTTGTAACCTATCCTTGCAAAAGTTACCATCTATAATGTAAACAAACTCACTGGTCATGTTCTTTTCTTGTAACCTGGGTATATGATCTTAATCTCTCAAGATACTTCCTTGCCCTCTAACCAAGTTAGTGAATGCATGTGTATATGAATGCTTTTCATGTCAAAGTGCTACAAGCACCAAGCTTTTTTCCTTGCAAACAATTAGAGAACTTGAGAGCCCTCTGTTGTTGTGTGTGTGATAATCTAGGTCTAGGAATCAAAGGGTAATATTCATTGATAAGATAAGGTTGGGTCCTGACTTCTACTTCCCCATTTCATGCTGGAGATACTGTTTCAATAAAGACTTTTGTTAGGCCTTGCCTGAAGAACATTTCTGAGAGAAATCTGTTCAGGTCAACTCCTGGTCTTAAAAAATGTTAAGAGTCAGGCTGTCCTTTTATGAGCACTGTTGTAATGTGGCTTAGAAACACTGAAAGAGAAAATGACACAGAATTTTGAATTGATGATTAAGCATTCTTCTTGTGTTTAGCTGTGCTTTCTAAAAGAATGAGCTGAATTCTGAAAAGTTATGATGTACAAATTATAGGGGAATTTCTGGTCACCAACAGCTCAACAAGAACTTTCATTAAAATTTTATTGTATTGGACTGGGGAGATGGCTCATCAGTTAAGAGGGTCAACTGTTCTTGCAGGAGACTCAAGTTTGGTTCCCAGTACCACACTAAGCAGCTCACTGC
This sequence comes from Nannospalax galili, assembly GCF_000622305.1. Lineage (NCBI taxonomy): Eukaryota > Metazoa > Chordata > Mammalia > Rodentia > Spalacidae > Nannospalax > Nannospalax galili. The sequence goes on along the minus strand of NW_008345609.1, from coordinate 582,346 downwards.
TTCCTTTGTCCTCAGCTACAGGGGATCCAATGCCATTTTCTAGCCACCGTGGGTACCTGCACACATATGTACACATATACACAGTTAGGAAAACACACACACATAAGCTGAAATATAAATCTTTAAAAAATCTTGTTGCAATTGCAATTTAGTGCACTCTCTTCCCCTGGATCACCAATGACTCCAAATTTTCCCCATACAAACAGCTCTTCCTTCTCTAGTTCCTGAAAAACCCGGCCATAAAACTCTACAATTATGAGCATAGGATTATTAAAACATTTCCCTTAAACTGATTTAAGAACACATCCATCCACTTGAATCCAGAGAACATCAGCCTCTCAATTGAGTTACTCTTTTTACATGCTCTTTTAGAAAAGTGCTTTTAATTATGGCTTAAAAATCTTTTTTTTGTGCAGTATATATCTTTTTTGCTCTGATCTCCTTAGTGTCCATCCTTGCATTCTTTTTGGGGGAACCCTGAGAAATTCTGTGACCTAGTTTGCTGAGTGACTGCAGTAAGATCAAGTTTGCTAGAGTGAACAGCTCTTTGCTCTACAGTGGGGAATTAACCTCCTCCATTAAACAGTGCTCTGATCTCATAACATTGTGAAAACAAGAATAGGAAGGAGTAAGTTGCTTATGAAAAGCTCAACTGCATCTTCAGATAGAATTCAAAACAAAATTAGAGGCCTGAGAGATATTTTCAAGTATCAAAATGTACTTATACAAATAGAAATCAAGAAGCAACTTAACAGGCAATCTAATTACAGAGGACATTTCAACAACAGAAGTCTAACTGAGCAGCCCACTTATATGCAATGTTTATCAGTGTTTTAGGTCATTTGGAAATAAAATGGCAAATGAAATACATAGTCTAGAACAAATAAAATTTCAAAATTAATAATGTCAGTGGCTGTAGAGTTTTCTCAGGGGTTAAGAACACTTGTTGCAGGTGTAAAGGAGCTGGTTCCAGTTCCCAGCACCCATACTGGTGGCTGAAAACCACTGTAACTGCAGTCCTAAGGAATCTCATTCCCTCTTCTGGTCTGTGGGCCTTGCTCATTTATGTGGTGCACTTACATACATTCAGGTAAAGCTTTCATACACATAAAATATTAAATATTAAAAAACAGATACACAACATTTGTACTTTAAAAATAAATAATATGTAGACAGTATCTAAGAGATATAAAAACATAATCAGAAAGCAGTTTTAAAAGGACAAAAAAATCAGATACCAGAATTTATGAAATGTAACCTCAACATTATATAAAAGAAAAATTTTATTGTTGAGTGAAAATATTTATCACTAATTTGACTGGAATTTTTTGTCTTCCTGCCTTATTCTTCCAAGAGCTGCTTGTGAGGTCTAAACTATACTTCTATCTTTCAGTGGTTGATATTGATAAAGAGTCAAGCATTACATGAGGGAACTTTTGCAATTAATGTTATGCTTACTATGTTAACGTGGTCATTAAATGTGCGCATATGAAAAGAAATCAATTGTACACTTTAAAACATATTTCCAAATATATCAACAAAACAAGATAAAGTGAAAGGGGTGAGATATTTAACACTCCAGCACTTAGAAGTACAAACCAGGGGTGAACACAGGCAGATTTAATTTTAAACACATAGAAATACTGAAAATGTGATCTAGGATTCAGGAGGTTGGATAGGAAAAGTTTGTAGAGTTATTTCTAAGTTCTATGTACGGAAAGTGGTAAGCTGACCCAGTAAGTGTAATGGCACAAGGCATACGTTAAGACTAAGCTTAGCACAAGGTTAAGCTAAAAGACAGGGAGTGGACACACTACATGGGGAGAGGTATGGCTCTTTTGTCAAGTGTGTTCTGTGCTTTTCACTCTAATTTAATATAAACTATGTATGTGGCATGAACGGCACGGCAACTCATGAGGATTCCATGAGGCAGTGCCCAGTAATGTGTCCGTATGTACTATAATAGACATAAAAACTCATTTCTTCATGCAGTCATCTACTATGCTATTTAATTAAAATAAAATTACTCTCACAGTTTGGCAACTCACATTCTGCTGAGGGTGACTCAATTACTTGATTCAGGGCCTGAAGTTCTTCAATATCTTTTAGTGGCTTTATGTCCTATAAGATATTTAAAACTATTTCAAAATCTCTTTGAAATGTTCACATTAAATTTGCAAAAGAAGCAATTCCCACTTATGTAAACAGAACAAATATACCTTTGAAAACATCTATTTTAAAAAGGATACCTTCATCAAGTTACTTTTTAAAAAAGATTTAAAGGAATTGCCTTTAAACAATAAAAAGATTCCATAGTTTACTTTCTTTCATTGCTTATTTTTTAACAATATATATTTTTATTGAATTTTTGTGGCATTTCATACAATATATATTAATCATATTTAGAATTCTCCCCTATCTGCACCCACCACATACCTTCCACCAGGTTTCATGCATTCTGTTATATGTGTTAAGGCCTGTCAAGTCAAGTTCGTGGTCCCAAATGTCATTCACTGAAGCCTGGTCAGTCTATCAAGCTTCATAAACAGAATATATATATATATATATATGTATATATTAGGCTTACCTAGAAATTTATATACTTCAGACTAAGTTGAAATTTATGCTAATCCTTCTGCCTCAGTCTCCTGAATACTGAGATCCCAGGTGAGGCTCACCACAATCAGTTTTTTTTTTTTAATTTTGCATTATGTTTAGTGAAGTATTTGCTTATATGTTGTAATGCATTGCCTTTAATAAAATGAGTAAAATAATACCTTTTTTTTACAATACCTTAATTTTTTTCCTTAGATATTTCCTTTTTGAACCTAGAAAAAAATCATTTTCTGATAAACATTAGACATATAAACAATATCTAACATAATTATTCATATAAAACATCTTCATTTATCATTAATTTTCACATTAATTTCAAAGATCATGATATGTTCTGTAAGTGCAAAGTGTAATATTAAGGGGAAATCATTTTTCTACTAATAATGAAGAACTAAATTTAGTTAAAAATATTCTGACAGTCAAAGCAAAAGGAAATCATAATGTTATGAACCTTATAGAATCTTCTGTACCTTATATAGCTAGGTTTGTGCTACTTTTATTTTTCTTTTAGTGAGAAGTTCTTGTTATGAAGCTCAGGTGACCTTGAACATCCTCCAATGCTTCTTTCCCTCTCAAGTCATGCTAATGTAAGCATAGGCTACTGGGGAGACTCCTCATTGGGTGATAGAGTTTGCTGCACATATAGGAGGTCTTGAGTTCAAATTCCAAGCACCCGGATTGTGTATGCAGGCCTGTGAACCCAGTGTTCTTAAGGGTGGACATCAGAGTGTTATTCATGCTTGCTTGCTCTCAGCATAGCTGCAAATACTGTGAGAGATCCTGTCTCAAATTAATAAGGAGAAGGGCATTACAGCAGGCTACCCCAAATCCTTTTCTGGAGTCTATGTATGCAGGAGTTCATGCATCTGTGTGCACACGTGCACGCGCGCGCGCACACACACACACACACACACACACACACACGCCCCACATATGGATACATCTACATATATAAACACAAATAAAATAACCTTTAATGACACTAAATTCCATTTGTAAAATAGTGGAGATATTTCTTGAATCCTTATATGAAGGAAGCATTAAAACAATGTTAGGAAATAGTGTTTCATGACTTCCTCTGTAATCACTGTGCATCATTATAAGCTCTAGGGCTTTTTTTCAAATAATTTTAATTCTGTGAGATGCATAATATACAAGGTATTTTATATGAAAGATAAAAGTCAGGAATAACAATGTGTATAATGGTCAGTGGCAGAGAAATTCAAACTCCACAATTAACAATGTACAACATCATTGAGTTCCACAGTAATCTGTGAACATCATATTAATCTTTGAAAGTATTAAATGGTATTTATTAACAGCAGATCATTTTGCACTGACATTAGATTTATAATTATAGATAATAAATTCTGAACACTGTAAGTACTTTTCAAAATAAGAGGACTATAATTTGAGCAATTTTGGAAATCTGTTTTCAGTAAAGTTTTTTTTTTCTCAAGAAATTGCTCCATAGGCACTGTAGTGCATTTAACATACACTATTGAGCATATGGTACATGTAAATAAAGCTTTGATACAAATAAGGCTTAGTGCTTAAGAAGCTTAAGTCAAAAGTAGTAAAATGTTATTTATTTTACTCTGATATTGTAAATGAAAATTGCTCAGAATTTAAGCAACTGCATATTTTGTAATATTCTAGGATGATTATAACTTGTGATGGTACTGAGAAAAGTGAAAGGATAAATTCTATTCACTATGACTAGTTCACCTCTGAATAAAAGCTAAATGTACAACAACCCAATATAATATGGAATTTTCTAATTATATGGAGCTTATTGTAAATCCTCAAAAATAATGTATAGCCAGGCATCGTGGTTCATGCCTTTAATCCCAGCACTTGGGAGGCAGGGGCAGGCGGATCTCTGTGAGTTCAAGGCCAGCCTGGTCTACATAATAAGTTTCAGGACAGCTGGAGCTACAGGGAGACCATGTCTCAAAAAGACCAAAAAAAAAAAAAAAACCACCACCAACAACAAAAAACCCCAAAGCAATAATGCATCAAGAGTTCCAATGTTTGGACATACAAATCAAATCAAATTTAATAAGCATATGCTTCCCAGCAGAATTACTCCCAATCGAGTACAAACCTACTCTCAAAGCTTCCTCTAAAAGCCCTAATTCACATTCTTCAATTATCATATTCCAAGTTGGCTTTCACAGAAAAGTCTCTCTAAGGAATTGACTATACCTGTGTACCACTTTCAGCCATCCAATAATCACTTTTGCAAATTGCTACTTGTCAAAGGCTCTTGTCCTCATCTTCATGAACCTCTCAGCAGAGCAAGTATAGTTCATTCACTCCTGCTCTGCCTGCCTTCTCTTTTATTCTGTTCTATTTCCAGGAAAAGCAATCATCACTAGCATTCCTTCAAAGAAAAAGGGTTTGTCCTTCACCCTCAGGTATCTCACTTAGACTTCAGCCTTTCTTTCCTTATGACACGAGGTAGTAACTGTGTTAAAATGGTGTAATCAAAGACATTTTGAAGACCCATTTTTTTGTTGTTTTCCTTTTTCAGAAAAAAGCCAGGTGTGCTAGTGCACATTAAAATAAAAAATATTTTATTTATTTATTTATTTATTTATTTATTTATATTTTATGTTTTTATTTTATGTACCTGCATGCAGGGAGGTGCACCCATGTTATGTAATACCCATGGAGGTCAGAACAGGGTGTTGGATCCCCTGGAACTGCAGTTATGAATGTTTATTAGCCACTATGTGGGAGCTGGTATTTGAACTCAGGTTTTCTGTAAGGGCAGTCAGTGCTCTTAACTGTTGAGCCATCTCTCCAGCCTTGGTAGTGTACAGCTTTAATCCCAGCACTACAGGGGCAGATGCAGGGAAGTCTCTGTTAGATTGAGACCAGCCTGGTCTGCATAGCTTGGTCCAGGCCATTTGGGGCTACAGGGAGACTCATTCTCAAAACTAACAACTAATTAACTAACACTAATTAAAAGACTCTTTTTCCCCTTTATTTCCCATTCAATAAAATTATCCTGTAATCTCTTTGTGTTTCTTTAATGCAACATCCCTCTTCTATTTTTCCCTTTTCTCTGCATCACACATTTATTTCGTTCATTTAACTGGAATTAAATTTCATAGCATATTCTATGATAGCTAGGGCAATTTCTTGTTTGAAGTTATGTATAGCAGTCTGTTATTTGTTTGTTTATTTATCTTATTGGTTTTGAGTGGTGCTGTGGAAATGTATCAAAGTAGGCTATCAAAAGATTTTTGCCTACTTTTTGGTTGGAAGACATATCCACATGTCCTAGTTTGTTTCTTCACTGTTGTGACAAAACACTCTGACCAGTACCAACTTGGGGAGGAAAGGGTTTATTCAGCTTACATCT
>NW_008345609.1:553913-576201 GCF_000622305.1 Nannospalax galili | reverse complement strand
AGTGGGCTGGGCCCTCTCACATCACTCATCAAGAAGATGCCCCTCAGACATGGCCACAGGCCAGTCCAATAGAGGCAATTTCCCAATTGAGGTTCCCTCAACCCAGGTGTGTCAAGTTGACACTAAAGCTATCCAGCACACCACATAAAAGGTATACAAATTGCAATAGAGAAGAGGCAGACAGTTGAAGAAGCAATGTACCATGACTCCTTCAAAATATCACAACTCCTCAATTGCCTTTACTGAAACAAGTAGAATGCCAGTTAAAGGTTTAAATTTTTCTAGGAATGATGATGAAGGACATGAAAAAGGACACAGACAATAGATAAATTCTGTTATTAAGAGGAATTTTAGAAACATAAATGAGTCAACAGACTGGATGATAAAAAATCAGCAATATGGATTAAAAAGTCACCAAAATGAAAGAATAATTCTTTGAGGAAACTGAGATAATTGAAACAAAACTGAGTAGAATTACTGGAACTGAAAACCTGAAAGTATTAAATTAAAAATTCAGTGGAAATCATTGCCAATAGATTTGATCAAGGAGAAGAAACATGTTAAGGAGAGAGAACAATGTTGATCTAATACTGCATCAGTTAGGAAAATTATCAGCGAGCATCACCAAAATAGCCAAGGACACTACTTTTTTTTTCTACATATAAATGCTTTTTATTGAGCTTTTATAATTTCACCAGAACAGCAATTTCTAAATCCCAGATCAAAAGAGATAAGAGAAACATTAGAGACAGATAATCTTTTAAATTAAATTATAGTTGAAAAACCCCCAAGTCTAAAGAAAGAAACAAACAGATTAGCAAATGTAAAGTCCAGTGCCAAAAAGTAGGGTCCCTCCTTAGGAGTTGTCTGGGAGATTCTGCAGACACTCAAATATTACTGGTTGTTGACATTGTTCTTGATTACCCTCCAGAACTTGATAGTAAGGTACCATTGCTAAATACACTATACTCTTGAGTTGTAGAACATAGAACAATCAAGTTGATACTTACCTTGAATCTTCATCCCTACTGGCTAGATTTCATAATGTTAGAAGATGTTAGGCATGGTACCAGAAGAGAAATGTATTCAATAGTCTTATTAGCTGTGAATGCTGGAAATTATAATAATGATTGAATAAGCAAGAAATGTCCATTGGCACAATAGTGGCACAAAAATTATGGGAGTAACCAAAAACGTTCTGATTGGATTTAAGGCCACTCCACAAGTTGGAAGTCATACTTTATACCAATGTGGTACCTGGAACCTGTGATCATACTGGTCATAAGATATATGGAAAATTCTATTCTATTATTCTTCTAACTGGATATTGTATTAAACAGACTCCTAATGTCTTAACATTATACCTACAGATAAATGCATATCTCAACTCTCATCAGGGAACCTTCATTTTACAACAACACAGAGACCCACAGAACAAGAACTTGCAGAGAATATGAGACTGTGGAATGCTCAGTGCTAAATTAGACATTTAAATTACATTCCTTACCTAAAGACTCAGAAAGCATTGTGGAAGAAGATTACAAAATATTGTAGTGGATGAATATAAAGAAACTGTTTTCAGACACAACAGGCAGTTGCATATATGAAACCAAAGTATGTGTGCCAGCATACACCGACCTGGGCAAGCCCATGGCAAATGAAAAGCCAGAATGGAGGTAGGAGGTGGGCCAGAAGCACCAGCACTAGCTGAAGAATTATTAGAAATTTATAGCTGCTGGGAGATGGAACATCCGTTTTCTTTAAGTGTGTGACCAGTGTAGGTTTATCACATTCCAGGGGATCAAACTACACCAAAAAATAATTGGGGAAAATAAATTAAACATGATAGGCCTTTTAAGAAAAAGAGAAGATATGAAGTTGGGGAATAGGGAGTTGGTGGCAAATCTGAGTGGAGATGGTGAAGTGCAGTTGAATAGGATCAAAATACATTTAAATTCTCAAATACTTCATAAATTATTATTTTAAAATATACAAGAAGCATCTAGAACCTGTAAATAGAAATGATGAGAGAACCTCTCCTCAACAGATGAGTAAAATCTGTTGATGTAAAAAGGAAAAACAAAGAAACAATATTAAAATCTTAAAGGAAAACAAGCGAGTAACCTATAAACACAAAAATCATATTAACATCAGAGCTCTCATTATCAAAACTAGAAGGCAAAAGAAGTAGAATTAAATATTCCAGGATGTGGAAATAATTGCCAAACATAATTGCTGTATTCAGAAATGTCAGCTTTGGAAACTGAGAGGCAATTGGCCACTTCAAGATGAATACAAAGTTGAAAATGCTCATTATAAACAAGCCAGCAATGTAGAAGACATTTAAAGAAACACTGTACACAGAGTAAGGAAATGGAAAGCTTCAATCTTGATAGCCAGGAAGAACAAATATCATGAAAACAATATATAAAAAAGGAGATCTAGGAATGAGTGCATGATGCCCAGCACAATAATCCTGCAAACCTTTGGCACTAATTGAAATGAGTGAAGAGAACAGCACAATACATCAAAAAAAATTAACCAACAAAATTATAAGAATTAGTAAGCAACATCAATGACATCTTTAAATTTAAATGACCTCAACACACCAGTAGATATATAGAGTGGCTTAGTACATTAACAAAACTGCATGCAGTTGTCTATTGTCTCCAAGAAACAGAACTTACTGGTAGAGAAATGCACAGATTGGCAGTCAAAGGATAAAAAATATCTACCAAATGAATGGACACAAAAAAACAAAAGAAATAAATGTACTACACTGATACCTGATTAAGTAGACTTCAGATCAATTTTAGAAAAGATAAATAGGGCCATTGCTTATTAATAACTAATATATAGTAACGTGAGCAATTACTGAAAGAACATTTGCCCCAGGTATAATCCTTATAGCAATATCTGGGGGAGTTTTGGGGTTCCAATATTTCAATAAACGTGAGCTGGGAAGAAACAAGCATATCTATTAATCAGTAATAGTGTTGTTGATAATGACATAGAATTTCATTTCAGCAAAGTTTCCTTTGCAATTCTTTAGCTGTGGCACTAACAAAATTTGATTAAGATGTGTCATTAAAGTGATCCTACCAAATTTATTTAAATGGTCAAATAATGAGGACACTTAATGATTTTTCACTTTCAATTGTTCACATACTACATTATTATATGGTATTGTAGTTTGATTTATTAATGATGATTATTTTAGCCATAATTTAAGCTATAATCTAATAATTTTGACACACATGCATAAATTATACATGTATATACCTACATGAATATTCAAAGAATAAATATTAAATATTCTTTATCTAAAAATTATATGTATTACATGTGTGTTTAACATTTCTGTTACCTGTAACATATGCTATGTATCCTTAACACATATATACTTGTGTTTATAATCCATATTTTCCTATCCCAGAAGAATTTATTCCTAGAAGTAAAACTGTTATATTAAAACAATGAGCTTAAAAAATATTTTATCATTTTTATTTTATGCACCTGAGTGTATTGCTTGCATGTATATAAGTGCACCCATATCATGCAATGCCCCCAGAGGCCAGAAGAGGGCAGAGGCTCTGGGAAATGGAGTTAAAAAACGGTTGTTAGTCACCATGTGCGTGGTTGGAACTGAACCCGGGGACCCCTGCAAGAGCAGCCAGTGCTCCAACTCCAAACAATATTTTCGTAATTTGTCCCTGCTACTAAATTTTCTCTCAATTTTGATTTACTGTTATCATTTACATCCTAGTCTTGTGAATGTCTTTTTCCTCATATTTGACAATCGTAGTTGCTTTCTTTTTAATAAAAATTCATCAATATAATTGGAAACAATGATACCCAATTGCTTATTTGCATTTCTTTGGATACCTAATCAAGGCTTGATATCCATCATAAAACTATACAATTTTTAGAAATAGAAAAATCACAAATTAGAATTTATTTCCAGAATAGAAACACTAATCTGTATTAAATATTGCCAATCTTACCCATCACGTCCCTCCATCTCTTCAGTAGGCACCTCCTGCTTATCAGGTTCTTCATACTCTCCTTGTAGACTCTGTCTTCCTTCAATCACAGCAGCTTCAGAAACAGAAGCAGCAGCAGGAACAGCAGGGACATAAACAGCAGCAGCAGCAGCAGCAGCAGCAGCACCTGAAGCAGCCGCGACAATAGTAGCAGCAGCAGAAGGAACAGAAGGAGCAGTGGGTGGACTAGAAGCAGCAACACCTGCAACAGCAGCAGCCACAGAAGCAGCAACAGGAGCAGCAGCAGCAGGAGCAGCAGCGGCAGCAGCAGGAGCAGCAGGATCAGTAGGAGCAGCAGCAGCAACAGGAGCATCAAGAGCAGCAGGTGCAGCAGTAGAAATTGCAGAATCAAGAGCAGGAGGAACATCAACATAGGAAGCAGAATCAAACACAGCAGGAGCAGCAACAGCAGCAGAAACAACAGTAGCAGGAGTAGGAGCAACAGGAGAAGCAGAAAGAGCAGCATCAGCAGAAGCAGGGGCATCATAAGCAGTGGAGGCAGAAGAAGCAGTAGCAGTAACAGCAGCAAAAGCAATACAGTCAAGAGTAGCACCCAAAGCAGCAGCAGAGAGAGGTGCAACAACAGGAGCAGCAGCCTCAAGTACAGGACCAGCAGAAGCATCAGCACTGTAGCAGGACTGCATGGCAACTTCTGTTCCATTATTTGTGAGTTTCATCCTATTTCCTTTAACCTTTAATAAAAGTTTAATAAGAGCATAAAATCGTTTTCCATACTAAGGAACTGCTTGTCAGTATTTTTTGTCTAAGTTTTATCATTTTACCTTGTAAAGACTATATTACAGGCTTTTTTGCCAGTAGAAGCTTAATTAATTTCTGAGTGAATAAATGAAACCTTTTGTTGTTGCTGTTGGGAGCCTTAGTTTCAGCTAAGCCATTGACACAGATTACAAGGACGGGTGCTTTGGATGGTCCAGTTGTCATTGGACTCAGCAAGTCTCTTTTTCAGTGTAAACCACTGAGCTCAAATTAAAGACAAACATGTGCCTTTTGTGTATACATTATATTGGTAAATTGTTGTGTGCTGTTGGAACTCACTGAAAACCTGACTCTGGATACAGCATTTAACCTTACTGCCACCAATTCAGACCCATGCATGTTTGTCTCAAAGTGTCCTCCAAATTCCATTTTCTGAGTCATGCAGACCCCTGAGTCTGTGACAATGAAGAAGATAACAAAACAGGCCAAGTGTAAATGCATGATGCCTTTAAGAAAAGCTAAGGAGTGAACTATTTCCTGCACAGGTTACTGTTATTTTTCTCATTATATAAAGATGTCTATAGAAAAATTAGCTAATGGAACACTATTTTGTCACAGTAATGAAAGCTGTAGATTACAGACAAATTCAAATGTATACTGAGTGCAAGATTTTTTAAAAAGTACCTAATGGGTGAACCAACAGAATAGAACAAAGGGACAGATAAAAGACTGTTGACAGATCATGGATAGGATAGAGAAGACACTGCCTAAAAAACGTTCCCAATAGTATCTCTAGCACTGGAGTTTTCACAGGGTTTCCATAGTTGATTTCTGCTCAATGTTATTAATTTCAATTTGAAGATGCTTACTATGTTTTTGCTGCCTTTATTTCCTACTTATACTCATCTGAAACCAAAAGTGTAGTTATGGTAGACTAGTCTCTAAAATTTTATAGAGCAATAAAGTTTGCATGTCATGTTTTCTATAAAGTTTATCTAGAACTTACAAAGCCCATTTAACAGGACATACACAGGTAATATTAAATTAAATTATCCTATTGATGTAGTTTAGATTAAACTTTCTTTTATTAAGGTGGTGTTGCCCAGCACCGACTTCCAAGTTAATCGTCATCTTCATGACTTCAGTTGTGCCTCCTTATAAAAAAAATTAGCCCAGTTTGGTTTGTTAACTGTTGATGTTCCTTCATAGAAGGAGGGAATGGGCAGAGTCACTAGAAGATCATCTGAATATCCAACCACTCCTCCCAGCCAATTGTAAGCAATTCTACCTTAATTGCATATGGACTTGTGGTCTTGGGGAGGAACTAAGTATATGAAGCTAGGGAACACTAGGAAAAGGAGGCTTCACCTGTTGGCTATGGGGATGTTATCATCCATGTTTGGTGAAGACATTACAGAGCAGCTGCTTTCACTTCAACCTCACTCCTATCAGTATTCCCTTACCCAGGTTACCTAGGTAAGCTCAGTAATGTAATTGGTTCTTCAGGGTAAACTTAAGTGGAATGAAACTTAGGCTTCTCACTGTAACCTTATAGAGGGCATAGCAGCCCCCACCGGGAAAAACTCTCTACTGTTAATGTTACTATAGCTCAAGATAGTAAGAGTGAAAGCCAGTAAGTAAAAGAAAAACACTGAAAGCATATGAAAATGAAAATCTTTTTAATAAAGAAGGATTCATGTATGAAGATTAAGATGTCTAGATGCTTTTAAAATGGAAAAGAAGACTAGAAACAAATGACTGAAGTTCTCCCTCATTTGTGGATCCTAGCATCAAGTCCTTATATGTGAGTATATATCCCGATGTAAACGTAGGAAAAAAGAAAGGAACCAGGGAGGTAAAGGGAAAGAAGGGACCTGAGAGAGAAGAACTGTCCCAAACCCACGGGATCAGCAACGGGGTACCTGGATTGGGGAGTGGGGATTTGAATGGGGCAAGAGACAAGAGAAATGGAGACAAGACAGCATTCCGATCAAGTCTCGTTTATTACAGCACAAGCATGAGGTTAAATAGAGAATGAGAACAAAGGAGTACAGATTGAGAGTAATCATATCAGCTAGACCACAGGGGCCCAGATGTACTCTAAGGGAGGAATCTACTGAATAATGGAAAACAGGGCCGTTTACTGGAAAAGAGTACAAGGCTGTGGGCCAAGGCTGCGGGCCAAGGCCGTGGGCTCTGTCCCGTGCCCATGGGAGGAGAGTGGGCAGAATGGAAAGTTACCAGCTTAGGTCTGTTCAGCAGTTTTGAGAAATGGCTGAGCCTCAGGCTCCCAACAGTTCCCCCTTTTTTACTCTATAGAGTTTAGGGACCAAAGGTTGCTAGACCCTTAAGGAACTGTGCCTGTCTTAGGTTGGAATATCCTTCACCAAGGGCTTACCCGTCATTGGATAACGTAGTAGCATAGATTACCCTCCTGTCTTAGGTTGCCATCAAAGGGGGATTCTCACGTACCCATCATTGACTGTCCAGTTCATCTCTCAAGGGGGATGGCTAGTAGCACCATCATAGCAATGCATCCCTTCACATTCTCGATCCAAAATATCGAGGTAATGATAATGGACCTGGATTGGTTTCACCTGAAATGCCTCCACCTGCTGTTTAATAAAGACTGTAAGCCTTTTTACTAGCCCTAGCGTAAGAAGAAGCAGGAAGAGGAGGAGGGATGGAATCATGGAGGGGATCCAAGAAAGGAAGGGGAATCCAACTATCTAGAAGGATTTTGATAAAAATGATGCAGTTTGTAACTGATGGTCTGCAGGGTCTGTATATTTTGTTCTACTAATCCTGATTCATTGACATAGAAACAGCACTCCTCCTGTAAGAAAAGGCAAGTTCCCCCTTTTTCAGCAGTGATAAGATCAAGGGTCCTACAATTTTGAAGGGTAACTTGTGCCAGGGAAATCAGCAGGCATTGCAAGGATGCAAGGCTACTGGCCGTGGATTCTATAACTTGCAGTAGTTGGGAGTTGAATTCCTTTGTGGTATAGAGAGTATGTCCCAGGGCCCCCGCAGGAAGGCTGGCAGAGGCGGTAAATCCTATCCTGATTACAAAAGGGATGAATACCCCTCTCTTAATACATGGGCGGAGTAGCCAGGCAAACTCCCCTGGTGAATACATGGCTAATTGAGGTACAATAGTAATTAATACACAGGGTCCTGGAGAGGAAATAGTGATCTGTTGATACAGGGATTCATTGCACCAGAAACACATAAGAGGGGGGGGCATTAAGAGATGAACTGACAGAGTAATTACTGTGGCACACAAAGGAGGGGGGAGTGTAGGTGGTAGTGATATAGCAGAGGGAAATATTTTGAGTAGGATTATAAAGTAAAGGGATAGACGACATGGGGGGAGAAGGTGCAGTGCCAGCGGTAATGATGTTGGGTGCAGAGGAATAGTTAACAGGGACAGTGGCTAGTAAGGGGCGAACCAAAGAGGCACACAACAAGCACGATGAAGCATTGACATTAGAAAGGTTTAACAATTTTAAAGCAAAATTTAGATAATTGGGCCAAAGGGCAAGATTAAAGGTAGAATTTGTATGTGTGGCAGACTGAAGTTTAGTCTCACTCATAATGATAATCTGTCTCATTTGTTTATCAGTAGTAGCAGGGACAAGCTGGCGGGAAATAAATATAGACCCCGCCGGGAGTGAGGAGTACCCATCATTATAAATTCTTCCTCTAACTCCATTTTGCCACCTGATGTCCCAAGGGTCATCTATATGAATTGTGAATCGACCATCATCATAACTCAATATGCCATTTTTGCTATAAGCATCATGAAGGCGGCAAGCCCAGTATCTGCATCCGCCATATATGGTGCTAACTGTGAGACAACTGCCTCTATTATCATAAATGAAACATGCATAGGTCTCCATTTAGAGGATAAAATAGACGGGGTGATTGGAATGACAATGGTTGTTTGGCAACCCTCCACTGGACAGAGGACAGCGCCAATGGTTTGGATGTTGTCATCAGAGTGTATGTCTCCCTCTTTAACCTGGAATTCCCACTGTAACACCATCTGTGACCAAACGGGACCAATCAGGAGGAGCAGGATGCAACAAGCAGAGGCCATTGCAGTCTGGCTGGGCTGCAAAAGAGAACAGAAAGAAAAGAAAAACATTTCTCATGGAGCCTCATTCTCCCTGGAACATTGGTTAACATCTATCTGCTTTACTAAGCATTCAGGCAACCAGCGGGCTGCATCACGTTGCTGTGAATAAATGCAGACAGATCCTCTTCCCCATATTAATACTGCGTCTGGGCCATGCCATGAATTATCCAGGGGGTCCTTCCATTTAACCATGGTATAGCGTCTCTTAGATTCCACATGCCAGAAGCGATCTGCAGCCGACTTACCATGAGCATCTAAATTTTAAAAATTTAAAATAAAGAGTATATGGTTTAATAAATTCCTGGGGGATCTTCTGATGGGGTACCATTCCCCCTTTTTCACTTTATTTAGTGTATTTTTTATAAGTAGATGAGCTCTTTCAACCATTCCCTGGCCCTGTGAGTTGTAAGGTATTCCCGTTGTATGTTTTATCTGCAAGGTGTTGCAGAAATTTTGAAAAGCTTGAGATACATATCCAGGACCATTATCTGTTTAATATGTTTTGGGGTACCCATAGTCGAGAAGCAGTGGAGCAAGTGAGCAATAACATGTTTAGTAGCTTCCCCTGTTTGTAATGAAGTGCAGAGAAGTCCACTGAAAGTATTAATGCAAATATGAATATATTTAAATTTGCCAAAATCTTTGTAATGAGATACATCCATTTGCCAAAGCATGTTAGGGACAAGTCCTCTAGGATTGACTCCTAGATGGGGAACAGGGAGAAAGGTGACACAGGTCTTACATTGTTGAACTATTTGCCTAGCTTGTTCTCTGGTGAGTTTAAACATTAACTGCAAGGAAACCGCATTAAGATGGTGTAACTCATGAGCCTGTTGAGCTTGAGTAATGTTAGAAGGAGTAGCAATAGCAACAAGTTTGGTGGCTGCATCGGCGACCTGATTGCCGGCTGTTAAAGGCCCCGGAAGGCTAGAGTGTGTTCGAATGTGTCCTAAAAAGAAGGGGGTTGTCCTTTGTCAGATGAGATGTTAGCACTGATGAAAAAGATCTGAAGCTTCAGAAATATGCCCAATTATAGGAACAGTTTCTAAAAGAGGTATAGCAGGAGCGATATACGCACTGTCAGTGTATACATTAAGGGGTGTATCAGGTAACACAGAGAAAACTGATATGATGGCAGACAGTTCTTCCAGTTGTGCAGAGGTTTTGTTGGTCTGAAACTGCACAACCTGATTGTTCCAAGTGTAGGCTGCCATTCCATTGGAGGAACCATCCGTAAAAACCAGCAAGGCAGTAGGTAAAGGCTGATGGCTAGTAATGCATGGAAAAATGAAAGTATGCAGATTACAAAATTGAATGAGCTTGTCAGGTGGGTAATGGTTATCTAAACCCCCTGGAAAATTAGCACGAGCTATTAGCCAAGTTTCTGAATTCTGAAGTAACCAGTTAATATAGAAATGGAGACAAGACAGGGTTCTGATCAAGTCTCGTTTATTGCAGCTCAAGCATGAGGTTAAATAGAGAGTGAAAACAAAGGAGCAAAGATTGAGAGTAATCATATCAGCCAGAACACAGGGGCCCAGATGTACTCTAAGGGAGGAATCTACTGATTAACGGAAAACAGGGCAGTTTACTGAAAAAGAGCACAAGGCTGCGGGCCAAGGCTGTGGGCCAAAAACTGATTAGCAATTGCTTCCTCAACTCTGCGTATGGCCACTCTGGCCTCCTCAGTAAGGGTTTTGGGTGAGGTTGGATTTGCATCCCCTTTAAGGATGTCAAAGAGGGGCTTTAAGTCCTCAGTGGTCAATTTTAAATAAGGATGTAGCCAATTAATATCACCTTATAGTTTTTGGAAATCATTTAAGGTTTAAAGTTTTAGGGATCGAAGGTTGCTAGACCCTTAGGGAACTGTGCCTGTCTTAAGTTGGAGTATCCTTCCCTCGTTGTACTTCCAAATAAGAGTAGGGATCCTGTGTTTGTACCTTTTCAGGTGCTATTTGTAAATATACATTAAATAAATCCATTTTTAACTGAGCATAACATTGTAATACCGCTTCCCCTGTTACATCTTCTATCAGAATATCATCCATATAATGGTTTATATACATGGATGGCCGAGTATTTCTGGTATTT
The DNA here is from genome assembly GCF_000622305.1 of Nannospalax galili. Classification (NCBI taxonomy): domain Eukaryota; kingdom Metazoa; phylum Chordata; class Mammalia; order Rodentia; family Spalacidae; genus Nannospalax; species Nannospalax galili. The sequence continues at coordinate 565,209 of NW_008345609.1, read as the reverse complement.
TGAAGAGCTGCAGCTACAAACTTCTGACAAAGGGTAGGGCTATTGGCCATTTCTTGAGGCAAAACCTTCCACTGGTATCTCTTCATAGGTTCTCTAAAAGTAATAGAAGGAAGACTAAAGGCAAAACGTTTGCGATCCTCAGGATATAAGAAAATAGTGAAAAAACAATCCTTAAGACCTACTATTATGGCAACTGGAGAAGGTAAACCTGGCTGTAAAGTTCCCATGAGGACCATAGTAGCATTGACTGCTCTCAAGTCTTGCAATAATCTCCATTTTCCTGACCTTTTTAAAATAACAAATATGGGTGTATTCCACGGGGAACAAGTCTCTTCAATGTGCCCTGCCTCAAGTTGTTCCTACACCAAATGAGTGGCTGCTGTCAACTTTTCTGCTGTAAGCGGCCATTGAGCTACCCAAACAGGATCATCTGATTGCCAGGTTATACGATCCACATAGTTTGAGGGTGCAGGGTCGTCAATGGCCGCCATTATAAATTTCCCAGACCTCGCTTATCATTTTGGCCTGTGCTTGCTAAGGGTGACACCCTTCCATTTTCTTTCTTCCCTAATCCTTTGCCAGGTCTGTATCCTTGAGCAAGCATCTGTGCAGTAACAACGTTTGGACTAAACATAACTATTCTCATTTGTGAAAGCAAATCTCTTTTGGATATTATATATAAGAACTTAACACATAATTTTAATTGAATTTACATGAATTTCATGCAACATATTTTATCATATTTAGATCCTCTCCTGGATCTGCACCCACCTTTACTAACCTCCCCCCATCAAATGGACATATAATAGGCTTAATCTGCAAAGTTCATGTCATATATTCATGTTGTTTATTTTCTTTAAAATGTTTCTTTAGTCAATAATACTTGCTTTTCAAACAGGAAATTCATTTATTTTACTATAAAGTGATTAGAGATCTTCATAGAACTCACTATTAATTTTAATTCTATCAGGATATTATTTCACATCTTCATCCAAGATACATTCCACATTTATCAAAAGTGCTTAATCCAAGGACCATGAATGTGCCAAATGAAGGAGGGAAAGGTAAGAATTATACATCATCAAACCACAAGTCTGTATGATTCATGTAGCTACTCAGGCATTTAGATTAGGAAGACAACAGGAAAAACCAAAAGCAAGATTAAAACATGAAAGTCTATTAAAAGACTGTGTACTACTACTGCTTGTCAAATTGTCATGAGCTGCCAGCTGGGAACAATGGTCAGAATTTAATCCCCAATTCAGCAGCTCTGAAATTCTTCATTTTAAGATGTTCTCAGGTGAGGAAGAGGCCGCTGGTGCTAAACACAAACTCAAAGGCCATTTAGCATTCAATGGATGAATATCAAAATGAGCCTTTATTATTTCCCTGATTGCGAAGATATGAGGTAGTCATTTCTAATTTTTAACGTTTGTGAAAACTCATGCTATGCTGAATTTCACAAACATTTAAGTGCTGAATGATTGCTTTTTAGCTGAGGTTCACACACCTTTTCAGAATTGCTAACAAAAACAGCTAATAGAAAAGAATGAATTGCAGTCCTCAGCATATCCAGCATGTAAATGTAAAAGAATATTTTATGTTTGTATTATCCTATTAGTGAATATCCAAGCTGCTCTGCTCACTTTGTATTTTAGATAAATGATATATACATTTTCCTGTACTTTTGTGAATTCCTTATGGTTCATAATTTACAATGTACTGTGAAAACCAAAAAAAAATCTTATAGTATATTGTGAATATCTCTGGAATATTTAATTAAAGGCATAAAGACTCTGCTTTCTTACATTTTCACAGAAGGAAGTCTGTCACGAAATTTCCAGTTATATCCAGTGTTACATTCTACTATCAGTTTTTGTAGTTGAAATGTCATCCCAGTTATCCATTTTCATCTTACAATAAGGGATTGATCAGTTCCACACCTTTAATTACAAACCTCACATAGGTACACACCACTTTGCACTCATTAATTAATATTTAACGGGGTCTTCATCTCACTTTGAAAAACTTCATTATGCAGTCCTCTTTGTTCCAACCTTTTTGAACACTTAATTGGGTTAAAGCACAAGCAATGTGGTAATCCACCAAACTCCCAAATGTCATTAACTATTTCTGATGTGAAGTTTTATGATGATTCTAGCTCTATATGAAATTCCGATCTATTTAGTGATATTAACATTAGTTGATTATATTTCTTTTTAGGTTTTCATAAGAAATGAAGGTAATAATTTTGTATTTTTATCCTGAATTACTATTTGTAAGTTATGGCACCCCAAGGGACTCATTTAAGTAACTTGTTCCAAAACCCAGGCAGCCTCTCATTGAAAAGAAAGATTCTGTATCAACTGAAACATCAGCAGAGAAGCACATGCAAGAATTCTCAGCAGGTAAATTATGGAATACTAATGTCTCTAGAACAACTCCTGTCAAAGAGTACTTTTGATTACACATGAAAGTGCATTCAATAAGCTAATACCATATGATTTGCAAACTAACTGATTACCTACTAAAGTTAGTGTACCTAATATTTCACTGTATCTGGTCCCATAGTAGGAATTCACATAATAAAGTATGACAAAGTCCTCTCCTGCATTTTCATTGCCTGTAGATGAAAGTGCACGTTGCACAAAGTACCCAGCCATTTCCAGTAATATTTAGAACCAGCAGCAAATCCGTATTGCTTTACCTTTACATTACTTTTTATGATATTTTGGATACTTTTCAGGTTTATTGTTATACTTTTGTCACTTTTGTATACAAATTTAGTACAGTAAGTTTGACATCGTCCCTGCAACCTTTCCCATGCTGTTCATATCCCTGACTAGTGAACTGAACTCCAGCCATTGTGTTATTTATAAATGACCATGTTGCACAAAAGAAGCACTTTTCCTACAGAATTTTAAATGAATTCCTCTGTCATCAGTAGATGTATAAAGAAAAGCCACACTGAACACAATGTACTCAATTCATGCAGCTCAACTGTATCTCATTTGATAAGTTATGACCGTATGTCATCACTACTGGTCCCAATTTATACTTACACTCAATCAATATATTTTTACCTCTACAGTTCATTGATGGTTTTCTAGGAGATACCCTTTCAGCAACCCATGAGTTAAAGTTTACATTGCTTTGTACACAGTTATCTACTCACGAATCTTTCATTTCCATTTTATTCATTGACAACTATACATTTAGAGGGATCTATCTGTTTTAAGAGATGAACTTGACCTCTTTTAAATGCTGTGCCCTATATTTCTGAAAGTTGTATAAAAAAGCTTTGATTACAGTCTATCTTAATAATAGACTCCCTCCTCTATTTGCATATGCCTCCTAAGCCCTGCAAAGTATTTCATGCATTCTGTTATATGTATTTGGAGTTACAGAATCGAGTTTGTGGCTCCAGATATTCCTTGCTGTGTAGAAATGGGGAAATGGGCAATGTAGCTATTTTTATGATGAATATTTTTGTCTAGCATTATTTTTAATTTAACTAGGCAAATTTTATTAATTACTTAACAGTGGCATCAGAGAAAGGGGAAAAGAGATGTGATCACAGTAAAAATAATCAGTCATTGGTATGTAAACATTTAAATTGAAATTTCTCTAAATAATATTTTATATTTAAATAAATGTATCATAGACCAAATGTCATTACATGTAAACTTCTCTATAGAATTAATACATTATAATGTAATGCTTGATATCAAACATCTTAATTAGTTGTACATTTTGTGTTCTCCTTAGGAATCTACAGTAACTTCTGTGTAAACACCCCTCCAGATTTTGGAAAATAAACTGGCAATCAAGGTACCACTTCAGTGGGCCTATCAGAAAGATTCCCAAGATGCATAACTTTTTAGCTGTAAAGAAGAAAGGAAGTCCTTGATTGCTGCCTGGAAAGAGATGTGAGGGAGAAGTAAAGTAAAACAAGCGTTATTAGCATTGCACATTCTAGGCAGGGAAACAGGAGAAATCAGAACAGGATTTTTAAAATGCAAATCAAAGTCTATTACAATCTCTTATGAACCCCAAGAATAACCATCTATGTGCTTCTCCTTGACTTTTCTCTCAGATGCCAAATTTGGATGCCAAGGTGATGAACTCATGATTTTTTTTTCAGACAAATTGGTAGCTGTTAAAGTGATTGAAATCAGAGTGTGAGCTCTCTCTCTCTCTCAAATGGGTTCTAGAGTGGGAAAGAAGAAATTTAGCTATCATTAAGCTTTTAGGTTTACAAAGATAGTTGACCTGTCTCTCTTGCCCACAGTGAGGTTCTGTAAATCTTCTTTAAGGATGTAGAATACTTATTTTTAACACATTTTTAATATTTTTGTTGATTTTTTGTGTTTTTCATACATAACATCTTAATTATCTTTACAGCCCTTCCCCGTTGGCACTCTCCTGTATCCCCCAACCCACTGGAATTAATACATTCTGTCATTTGTATTAAGGCCTACTGTGTCAAGTTAGTCTTATCAGACATCCCTTAGTGCAATTTCATCCCCTGGAATCTAGGTAGCCTATCTAGAGTCCTTCCATTTAAGAAGATCAGCTCTTTCTCACCCAGCAGTAATCAGATGCCAATAATTCTTCAACTAAGATTGGGGCTTGTTTTCCATTTCCACAGTTCTGTGCAAGAGTTTTGTTTGCTTGAGTTTGCATAGGTGTTGTGCATGCTGATGCCATTGCTATAGGTTCATATGAGCAAGATCCCAAGAGCTTGTATGATTCTATTTCCATATGGTTCTGGCTCTTACACAATCTTTCCACCCCCTCCTCTGCAATGGTCCCTGAGCCCTGGGTGGGAGGAGTTTACTATAAGAGCCCTATCCAAGAACCCACACTCTGCAGACTCTTACTCTCCATGTTATGGCAATTTTTGACCTTTTGTTTTCCTGGCACTCTTACGTGAGGGAGCTTCATTGATGAGAATTGAGAGAGGCATTAGCGTTCTTTTTACCCCTTGTTCTTTGTTCCATGAACCATAGCTGTAGAGGTTGCATTGTAGACATGCCACTTAAACTTGGGCTATTCACAGACAATGTTTGTGTGTGACCAGTGGAACACTGTATTAGTCTCTGTCTGTTGCAAAAGAAGCTTCTTTGATGAATGGTAACTGGCATGCTCATCTGTAAATATAAGGATCCATATTTTGCACAAAGTAAGAAACTACATTTGTCTAGGGATGTGACAGTTTTGGGACTTTCTCTAAGACCAAAGACCTCTCTAGCCATGTGTCTTTGACTATGTTTACATTACCACATGTGCTTCCTCCCATTGAGTGGATTTTAAGTCCAAATAGGTAGCTGTTGATTACCCCCAAGATGAAAGTGCCACTACTCCACCAATATAGTTTGCTGTGCCAGTTATTGATGTGGTTATTAGGCCTTGAAGCCAGGCTTGGACCATTGATTGATGTCCTCCCTTAGCAGTGTGCATAGTGCTCTCCAAAGCTATGACAGCTAGCCTTTAAAGGAAATGGCTTCCAGTCAGTTGAGGCAACAGCAAAGTATCTAAGTCAGTATAATACAGGGAGATCTATTGACACACCACTGTTGTTTCTATAGGGGTCTTGGAAAGATTTGGAACTGCCTGCTACATCTGTAACAGATAGTATGATTAAAAAAGGAGGGACACACACACTACAGAATTTTTTTTACACCTTAAAAATATGAAACCAAAATTCATGCAGAAAAATGCATGAAACCAGAAATCATTTACTAAGCAAATTAAGAAGGAACTAGGAGAAGAATACAAAATAGTAACTTTTTTTCCATACATGAACTTTGTGTAGAAATAGAAATGTATGGTTTTGTGTCTCTGTGTATGTGTGTATGTGTGTATGCGTATATGTGTATGTGTGTTTATGTGTATGTGTTTGTATGTCTATGTGTATGTGTGTTTATATGTGTGCATGTGTGTATGTCATAAAAATATTAAGGGGTCTATGATGGAAGTAAGGATATATGCAATGCTAAGAAAGTCATAGTAAGTATACATTTCACAAGAATCTAGCTTGAACATATTTTTTTCCCTTTTTCATTGCTGTGGATCAAACCAAGGGCCTCATGCATGCTTGACAAATGTTCTACCACTGAGCCATATCGCCAATCCTAAACTAAACGTTTTTAAACTGCAAAAATTGCGATCTTCCTTACTAAACTCAGATAACGTGTAAGGAAATCAGGACTTACAAAATAGGAGTGATACATAAAAGTAGAAATATCTGAATTACACCTAACAATTTTTAAATTCTAATTTTAAGGTACTTACTTTGAAATGATGATCTAAATCATATTTTAATAATTTAAATTATTTTTTTAACCCATATGGGGGAAAAATCTAGTGATTAAAACACAGTATTTCAGAGTAATTTCTAATTTTTATTTATTTACTTTATTATTTTCCAGATACTTTTTAAAAATTAGCTGGGCATGGTGGCACATACCTTTAATCCCAGTACTGGGGAGTCAGAGGCAGGGAGTTCTCTGCGAGAGGGAAGCCAATCTGCTCTACATAGCAAATTCGAGGCCAGCTGGGGCTATAGGGAGATTCTGTCTCAAAAAATAAAAAATAAATAAATATTGCACGACATAGGTACACTCACATACATGCAGGCAAAACACTTATACACATCAAAAAATCACTAAACAAAACATAAAAAATAAATAATAAAATCCATACCTGCATATAATGTTTTACTAAAATCCACAACCTCATTTTCTCCCTTCTAATTCCTGATCTAAGACTGACAAAACTTTTCCTACCAATGTCATATGCTATTTTTTTCTAAATATTTTTCTTATTACATCATTTTCACTCCTCCTCTACCCTCAACTCCTCTCATGCTCTCCCACACTCCCTATCAAATTCTTGACACTTTCTATAATTCTATAAATATCATTGTTGGGGCTGAAGAAATGGCTCAGTGGTTAAGATCACCCTTTGCTCTTGCAGAAGACCTTGCTTCAAATCCCAGCACCCACATGGCAGTTAACTGTCTGTAACTCCAGTTCCAGGGGATCCGATACCCTTTTCTGTCCTCCGCAGGCACTGTAGGACACAGGCCCCCAATGACAGCCTATAGATGTTCATCTATGGGTGCTGATATTTCTTCTGTCCACATTGACAATGTTGAAGATTATATTCGTTAGGCAGGTCTTGTTTAGTCTATCATCCTGTTGAGAATTCATGGGTGTGGGCTGCTTGTCAGGTCGAGGAGACGGGGTAACAACAGGCATCCTGATCTCTGGCACTGCTCAAATTCTTCCTTGCACCTCCACCACCTTTCCCTCCCAATTTTATGTGCTTTAATTTTTCAATACCCACAGAGTCCATTTAGTGCTTCCTGTATCTGCATGGGTATACGACCATCTACCGGAACATGGGTAGGCTCTCAGTGTCTGGAGACCTTAAGAAATATGACTCCCTCCTTTAGCAGCCATCAATTACCAATAGCTCCTGAGACACAGGTTGGAGCTTATGAAACCCTCCCTGTCGGTAATGGGATTTTGGCTGATTTGACATTATGCAAGTTTTGTGCATGCCATCCCAGCCACTGCGAGTTCATGTGTACAACTGCCCTATCATGACTGGCAAATATTCTTTTGCTGTAAATATCTAATCCCTCTGGCACTTAAAATCTTTACATTCCATCTTCTGTGATGATCCTTGACAACTGGGGACAGGAGTTTTAATACAGATGTGCCAATCAGAACCAGTCTCTTAATCTCTCTGTGCGGGTCAGATGGGAGTCTATTAGCCACCACCAATGCAAAAAGAAGCTTCTATGATGAGTGTTGACAGCACATTCATCATATTGTTCTGCATCCATGGGTACAAAGATGAGAACCAAGGGCTAGTTTGTTTCTATGTCATTTTAACATCATAATAGTAATAGATTGCCTCATGGGGCCTATGATCTAGTCAGTCACAGCTTTAGGGTCCAGTTAATTTACCCGATGAAAATTCATATCCTTGCTTCATTGTTGATACATGAGTTGGAACAAAATACTTCTTTTCAATGTCAGACTGTATGGGTTTTGAAAAATGATATTTAGTGAGTCTTCTACATGTCATACTTTTCACACTTAATAATCCAAGATAATATAAAATAATTACCTTCCATTCTAGATACTTCTTATGAAAACCTAAAATATAACCAAATATCTGTCAATATCTGTAAGTAGGTCAGGATTTTCTGAATAAGTAAAATGGAAAATCACCATCTGATTCTGCATTGGGGATATTTAGTGAAATCTCAGGTTTTGGTCAGTTTTCACTTTGCTCGTGCATTAGTCTGGATGCATTAGAAATATAGGGGATAGGCACTTAAAAATAAGAGCACACATTATATTAAATGAAATTATTCAAAGTAAAACTATTATCTCAATCAACATAACTATTTAACAATGTCACATGTACCAGTGTGTGAGGTTTATGATTAAAGGGAGGAAAATATCCACTGATTGCAGAATGAATCAGGTACCTGGGTGACAGTCCCACTGCTAAAGCTGATATAGAATGCAACACAATATCTTGAAAGAAACATTTTTGGAAAAATTACAGTAACATATTATAAGACTTTATGTTTATTATAATATATGGAAATTTAGGAAGCATAAGTCAGTCACACATATACAGTAAAAGGCAAAAATAATTTCTTATCAAATAATTTGCTTGAACTTACATTTGGTTAATCATCTGCATAATTGAACAGAATAAAACATTACTTTGCACACACAAATGATTGATAATGTGAGTGCCGCATTATGTTTCCCCCTCTAATTCATACTTGTGGAATTTTAATAAGCAGTTCTCAGAAGGCAGGTGAACCTAAACTGCAAAATGACTTTTCAGTATTGAAATAAGATTGTCAAAAAGAAATGTGGCCTCAGAGTCACAGATATTAAAAATTAGAAATTACTACACTGGATCTAGGGAATCAAAGAGAAATTTAAAGAAAACACAGTTGTTATGTAAAACAATTTGTTATGCGTTTTTTAGCTTGCTTGTGGTACCTGCAGCCTCTGTATCACCCAAAATCATTTTAGAAATGCAGATTTCCAGGGCTGCTGAATCAGAAATTACATTTGACCATGGTCCTGAACAGGCAGTTTATGAAAAATTGGCAAGCTCTAGTGAGTTTGTAGCCTCCATTGAAATGCCTTTAATTTAAAGTCTTGGAGTTTCTTTTATAGTTTGTCCATTGAAGTATTCACAGTTCAAACAGCCTAAGGATCCACAGGCACCACACAGACTCGTGGTTACTGATTACATTCCAGATCATTACTTGCAACAATCTGACACTCCTATTTTGGCTTACATAACAGGAACTTGGTAGGATCAACACTATGCATGTCATGAAATTATGTCAAATATTAAACTCCTCAATCTTTCACACCTTTTCAGAAGTGATGAGGACTCCATCTCCATTTCAGCCATGTTTCCATATTATAGCTCATGGTATACTCCTCCCACAATTTTAACTCTGTACTTTATTTCCTACAGGGGTTATTCTTACACCCTGTGGTATATGCACCTGCCTGTGTTCCTTTATTTCTAACTCTCCTGTTCATCAGAATTCAATTCCAAACATTTTTCCAAATCTTATTTCTTAAAATTTCTGAGGTTAAGGGTAATTTACAATGTAGTGATACTTCAGCTTCTGTCTTGACACATTCATTTAAAATATGATACAATTTCAGAGGATACATCAATCATCACCTAATACATTAGAATGTTTAATACTTTTTACTGGCAATATTTCTGGCTAGTTTATTTTTCCTGATTTACATAAGAATTCTTTGAAATTATTTCATTAAACATATAATTCTTACCTTTCCTTCCTTCACTTAGAAGATTCGTGGGTCTTGGGCTTAGCCCTATATATAAATGAGGAATTGGCCTCCGTTCAAAATGTGTAATGGTATCCTGGTAAAAGAAATATCAATAATAAATTCCTTTAATACAGGCAATCAAGTTGCCAAAATATGAATGAATTTATTATTCTAAAAACAAGTTAATTTTGAAATTTAAAGAAACATATTTCAAAATGTTCTTATTGTGTTAATGTAGCATATTACACCAGCTTTTCAGATGAAATACACTTTAAATTTTATTTTCAGCAGACAATATAAATCCAACATGGAAGGCATGAAGAAGTATATTAACAACCAGAGCATTATGTAATGTTTATAGTTCATTAGGAATTGCTTCAGCTTACCCAGGGCACCATTATAGTATGTACTAGAGTAATATACATCTACTATGCTTCCAGGGAAAAAAAGGTTTCAATAACAAAGACACACGAGGTATATGAATCAAACGTGATATGGAAATACAATAAAATCTTTTTGATTAGTAGGGAATAAAATTATGTCATTTGCAGAAACAATGAACAAAACTGTAGATTATCATGCTAAGCAAATTAAGCCAATCAGAAAGGCAAATACCATAATTTTTCTCTCATTGTTGTGTCCTAGAATTAATATGGACGTATAAAATCACATATGAATGTAGGACATAAAAGTGAAAGTGAAGCCGTGCCTTGGGAAGTATAGGAATTTAGATGAGGATGGAGGGGAAGTACAGGAGGGTTTTGGATATGAAGAACATGTTCTGCTCAACGTACACTTTGCAATTCCATGATTTTCTGAAGAAAATGTAAAAAAAATAAAGATCAGAAAAATCCAGAAACGTTATACATTTTATATACATTTTTAGAAATATCCATACAATATAAAAATACCAATTAATGAAAAATTTGAAAATATTTTTTTCCTCCTATTGAATTCATTCCATTTGGATAATTTGTTATGTCTGACATTCCTTGTCAGATTATGAACATTTTTCTATGCTAATGAATTTTTTGACATTTTGTAAGTATAAAGGTTAAAAGAGACATCATAGCATGTCATTAGAATATGATTAGAATTAAGTAACTGCTTAATTTAGTTTAAAATGCTAAATATTTTTGGAAAAATATTCACTGAATATGAAACTCATTGAATGAAATGACATAATAATGACAAAATTTATGGGTTTATTTTATATTATACAGTAGTAATTTTAGTTATATTATAGAATCCCCCCAAAAAAAGATAATATAAAAATAACAAGACATCATAGCATGTCATTAGAATATGATTAGAATTAAGTAACTGCTTAATTTAGTTTAAAATGCTAAATATTTTTGGAAAAATATTCACTGAATATGAAACTCATTGAATGAAATGACATAATAATGACAAAATTTATGGGTTTATTTTAT
>NW_008345609.1:521294-546342 GCF_000622305.1 Nannospalax galili | reverse complement strand
TCCATGGTTGCATATTTTTCTCCATATATTATAAGATTGAAAATTAGTTGTGATTGGTTATATGAATTCCTGCTTCCTTGTCAATCTAAGATTTCTAAGAATCAAATGATAAATGGAGTTAATTTTTTCCTCTTCATGATGACACTATTATTACTATTACTATTATTATTATTATTATTATTATTATGTGTATGAATGTATTGCCTGCATGTGTGTTAATGCACCCATATCATGCAGTAGCCACAGAGGAGCAAGAGGATGTTGGATTCCTTTGGAACTGGAGTTATGGACAGATGTTAACTGCCATATGGGTGCTGGGAATTGAACCCGGGTCCTCTGCAAGAACAACCAGTGCTTTTAACCATTGAGTCAACTCTCCAGCCCCGATGACACTCTCTTGTTTTCCTAGGTTGACTCATTTTCATTTCTTTGGCACTTCGCTGTCATTTCACAACAATATCAGAGAGATCTTTTTGGAGTACAAAATTGTGCTCTTATTCCCGTCATTAAAAGAAAGTTCTTAATGTTAAGTAATGTCAGACCACCAGTATTCTTTGTGTGAAGCACTTAAAACGTGTTTTCTGATTACTTTGTCATTTTAGTAAAGTAGAGCATACAATTTTATCTGCTATGCCCACTGACTCACTGCCTGTCACTTCACAGATAGTCAATAACTGAGAAAAGGTCAAGATCAATGAACTAAGAAAACTGTGGCTATGATTTCTGTGTCTGATTTGATGACAAGGACTACTGAAAAAACTCCTTGATATCAAAAGAAATAAAATGTCCTTTGGAAGACTGCAAGCACAGTCACTCTGTTTCTGCAGGATATGTAATCTAACAGCTTTAGCAAAGCACAAACAGAAAACAGTGCCAAATATCTGTTGTGTATCTACATTAGGAGAAGACCTAGTGTAATCTAACAGGAGTTGACATTGCTGGATAGTACTTCTGTGATATTGACTGATTTACTTCAGTGGAACGAAAGATAAGTTTGAAAAGTGTTGTTCAGAGCATAACAACAAAGTAAACAGTTTTGAAATTGTTCATATTCCAACTTCTTATTAATAACTGGGACTCTTGAAGAACCCAGTGAATGAATCTACAATGAAGGGCATTGAGGAAAACAAATCTCTATATAGATAGAGAGAGAGTTCATTAAATGGGGTGGGGGATGGTGGGGGGAGGTGGTAAAGGAGGGCAAACATAAATGCCATCAAATTATATTTTATGAAAATATTACAAAAGTTTAATTACCCTGATTTTCCCCTTGAGAATACCTGTCTCCTATAGGGAGGAGGGAGGACAGACAGGAAGAGAGAAAAAAGAGGTAAATAAAGCTTAAGTGCATAAAAAGCCCAGAAGGAAATGTATTAAATGAAGGCTACATAAAAAGAAACACACTGCCAGACAGGAGAAACCTCCCATTGAGTTACTGGTCAGAGTAGTCCAAGAGACTCCAATAACATAGGATTTTGTCAGAGTCTTTGATTACCTCCCAGAACTTGAAGATAAGTCCCTATTGCTGAATACAGGACATACTTTGGACACAGAGCTTGCAGGATTCAAGCTAGTACTGATCTGGAAGCCTTCTTCCTGAAGACTAGCTCTCATAGTTCTAGATGATACTATACAAACGGCTAAGGGAGAAAATCAGTCAGTGGTCCAGCCCAGCTGTAAAGCTTAATAAGCATAACAACTGTCAGAGCAAACTATCTCTATTGGTGAAGTGATAGCCTTTTTATCTAGGGGGTAATCAACAGCTATCTAATTGAGTTTAAAGACCTCTCAATGGGAGGGAACTCATTGTGGCACTGTAAATATAGTCAAGTACATATGACAGGAGAGATCATAAATCCCATAGAAAACCTTATATCTCTCTCTCTCATAGTTCTAGGCAAATGAAATTTCTTCTTGTATGCTAAACATAGATCCTTATATTTACAGACAAGTATACAATACACCACTCATAAAAGAAATTTCTTTTTGAAACAGAAGAAAGTTATTGCAGAGTTCCACAATGGGTCAAACACAGAGAGTATATGTTTGAGAGATTCCCAGTCCTAAGTGACACATCTACAGTGGAACCTTTATACCTAAGACTCATGGAACATATTGCAACAAGAGGTAGAGAGAATACTAATACGTTCCTCAACTCTCAACAGTTAAGTTTCCTTATACAACAGAATGTCATGAAAAGAGGCCATAACTGGCTAAGTTTTAGAGAATAAGAGACTATAGAGGATCTGTCCCTGGAGAAGACTCCTATACTAAAATTCACCCACCCATAGCTCAGGGACCATTGCAGAAAAGGGGGCAGAAAGATTATGAAGCCAGGGCTGTGCAAGAACATAAGGAAACAGGCTTTCAGGCCTCTGGAAACTTGTTCATGAACTTGCATCAGTGGTGACAGCATGCAAAAGATCCATGCTGACTCAATCAGTCAAAAGTCCACAATAGAATGGAAGAAATGAGCAGTAGGCCCCAACCCTAGCCAAGGAACTATTTGCAAATGATTACTGTCAAGTGAGGGAGAGTAGATCTTCTTTAAGGGAGTGACTCTCAATAGATTGATTAGATTCCAGTAGATGAACTTGCACCTCAGTCACATGGATATAATTGATTGAACAAATAGGACTTAACATATATGACAGAATACATGAGATCTGGTGGGGAAGCTATGGAGAGTAGAAAGGTGGCAGGGGGTCTAAATTTGATTAAGATGTATTATATGAAATGCAAAACAATTCAATAAAAAATTTCAGCCCAAAATAAAATTGAAGGCTATAGAGATGGCTCAGGGGTTAAGAGCACTGACTGCTCTTGCAGAGGATATGGGTTCAATTCCCAGCACTCACATGGCGGCTACAAACTGTCCTTAACTCCAGTTCCAGGGGAATCCGAAGCCCTCTTCTGACCTCCACAGCATTGCATGACATGGGTGCACTCACATACATGCAGGCAATACACTCATACACACACAAAAATAATAAATAAAATATATTTTTAAAAATTGAAAATAATTTAGTTAAAAATTCAAAAAAGGGAAAAGAAAGGGAAGCACATAGGATCATATTAAAATATATCAATTTTAGAAAGTTTAAAGATTCCAACTAGTTAAATATTTTAAATTAAATTTTAAATTGTGAACTATTAATTCTAAATGCAAATCTAGAAGACTTCAGTGCATATGGTACATTGTTTAACAAATTAAATAGTAAATAAGAAACTCAAATTTAACATTTATTACATACAGATGATTGACTATGTTCATTGCCTTCAAGATTTGTCCCGACCCGCAGGACACTTCTACAGTGGCACGACGAGTGGGGGTCCTAGAAAGAATGACAAACAAGGAACACGAAGAAAGGGAGCAAGACAGTGTTCTGATCAAGCTCCGTTTATTGAGTACACACAGCGTATATTTATAGTAGGCTCAGGGCGGGGGGAGTGGAAGGCGGGAATAGAGACAAAGGAAGAGGGGCTCTGGTGGAATTTTCCACTAAGGGCTAATTGTCAAAGAGGGGCAGAGGAGTTTGTCTGAGAAGGCATGTGGTTAACATTTCCCAGGACTAACATCGGTAGTAAATATTTCTCAAGGCTGACTTGACTTGGGTCACAAGTTGTTTTCCCACATTCCTCAACCAGGTATTATCTTATAGAAACTTACAGAAACCCATTAAGACTGTCTTTTCTCAAGGCCATAGAGATTCGCAGGAAACCATAAAGCTGTCTTTTTCTCAAAGCCATAAAGATGTTTCTCTTCTGGCCTTTTGGCTCCCAACAAAGATTTTTCTGATTTTCCTCTGTTTTCATTTGTAAGTATGATTCTGTTGAAATAAATCAGGCAAAGGGGAAAATTTTAACATATATTTATGATGACAATTAAAATTTTATTTCTTCATTTTAAAATTCAATCAGGCTTCAACTGCATATTACTGAGTTTCAAAATATATACTAATAACATAAAACTGGATACATGATTCATATCATAAGCATTATGCATTGTCCAAAACATAAACATATGTCAAATATTCATCCATGTATCATGCACCCAAATATAAATTCACATATAATCATAAACTTAATTGTAAATAACAAGAATTCAGATTCTATTTTGTACTTCAAAACAACTTTTTCTAGAAGAAAAGCTTATACTTTCTTTCCTTTAACTTCTGCCCAGTGTTTACATTTCACTCCTTGAACAGCCTAAATGTTATATAGGACATGATTTCATACATTATTCTGAGAAACATCTGTTCTCCTAAAGCTCAGTGTAACTTCTGAAGTCTTCCTTACTTATGGCGTGCTTTCCCTAGAAAAATGTAATGTTCTTCAGAAGGCTTCCATGGAACATTGTTGCTTTTTAACCCATTTTCTTAATAACTTAAAGGCTAAAATATTCCATTCTTACTTCTGACTTGAAGATGATATTTTATATCATATTTGTATAATTTGTCTTTTATTCTGCAAACTAAATAATCAATCAGTGAATTCTTACAGTGTTATGACCCCTAAATTTGGAAAGGTGTAAAAAGATTGTACATGGGTGATTTTTCAGAGGAATTCAGAGGAGTTAGGAAGAAGGCAGCAAGTATGGAAGCAAAAATACAGTAGCAATATAGACAGCAAAATAGTGAAGGGGATGCCTATTATTCTGGAATATAGGGACAATCGAGGTAACATTCCCAGCAGGATAACAGTGTCAGAGGAAATGGCAAAAGTAACACTCTAAAGGTGGAAGGAGAGCAAAGCCTCTGAGTCAACACAGCACAGCACTATTATTTCTGCATTAGTCACAATGCTAAGATTAGAAACCACATTAGATTTCTATAATAAATAAAAGAATAAGGAAAATGTGGAACATATACAGTATGACACGTGGGAAAATGGATGAAAGTAGAGATTACTTATTAATCAAATTGATATGATGAGACAAAAATATCACGTTTTATCTCATGTGGAATCTATATTTGTATAGGGATATAAATATGGGGTGTGGTTTTATGTGTGTGTGTGTTTGTATGTGTGTGTATATCTGTGTCTGTATGTCTGTGTCATGTTTGTGTGGACTATGAAAATACTAAGGGGACTTTACATGAGTAGACAGGTATAAAAAGTAAGAAACGGTTGGTTAGACCGTAATATAGTGTGTGACAGAAAACTCACGAAGTGGGATTATCTGTAAGGAAGAACCAGACCAGTATGAGCAAAGGACAAAATAACGAATGCTCATCACAGAGGGCAAGAAAAATAGATAATTTTACCTATGCATGAAATTGTCAGTGATAGACACTACTTTTATAAATAATCAACACAACATAAAAGTATATAATAACTTAATAAAATTTAATCAATACAATGGACTCTATAATTTAAAAAATGGCCGAGTTGGCAAAAGTCATTCAAATTATATATTTCTTTCAGATTTATGGAGAATAACCTTTGAAAGAGTACTGTGGTCATTTACAAAGCTGGCATAGCTGTCTCTACATGTGAAGATGAGAATGAATATGATTGACATGAATGAAGGATCTGGAAGCAGATAATTGTATAGAACATGATCAGTGTTGAGCTCAGTGGATGTTTCAAGAATATCTCATTGGTAACATCTGTTTCCTACTATCTCCCTCCCTCGGGCTCTCTCAGTGAACAGTATAGGAAAAAATTATTGAATTAATGGGAATAGAAATTGAAGTTCTTGGTGATTACATGATTACATGTTTCATTACTCTTATCAAATGAGTTGTGGTTGAACTACATAAAATATATTTTATATGTTCATTTTGAAATTTTCTTTACACATCTACCTATGCTGAATTAATTCAGTTAAAATTATTCAGACACAGGGCTAGAAAGACAGCTCAGCAGTTCAGAGCACTGACTGCTCTTGCAGAGGACCCAGGTTCAATTCCCAGCACCCACATGATAGCTAACAACCGTTCATAACTTCAGTTCCAGTAGATCTGAGGACTCCTTCTGACCTGCACAGGCATCACATGACACGAGTGCACTTGCACACATGTATGTGATATACTTGTACACATAAAAAAAGATAATAAATAAAATATTTTTAAAGTATTCAGGAAACGTGTTTCTTGTATGTAACAAGATCATCAAGAATTACTATGATTGGGTTGAGTTTAGTTCACTGATAGAGGGCAAGGATAACATATGAAAAGCCATATGGACAATGCCAAACATATAGAAGTAGATAAGTATTCTAACAAAGTGGAAAGCATATAAATAAAAATAAATCATCAGAGAGCACAGAAAAAAGCACATAAATCGACTCCATGGATACAAGGATGAATTTGGTGCTGGTAGTAGCAATTCCTAAAGATGATATGCATGTTGTACAGTTTGGCTTGCTTTTTCTACAGTTTAGGAAAAGATTGCAAAATGTTTTATCATACTGTTTTGTGTGAATTCCTACTATATACCAGAAAAAAATGTATTACTGAATTTAATAGATCATAAATTAAAATACAATTCACATGGGGTTAAATGGTAAAATGCATTTCTATGTAGAATTAAATGTAATGGCAGAATACATGAAGTCCACTGGGGGGATGGGGGATGCATGGATGGGAGAGGGGTCTAAATTTGATTAGAAACTGTTGCATGAAATTACAAAAGCTCACTAAAAATATTTTAAAAATAAAAATGAATAAATAAAAGTATGCATGTACTTGAATATACAAACTTTTTGTATAAAACAAGGGATAATTCAAAAGCTATGATCATGAAGGAATTCTTGCCACTCCCAAGTGACTGTACAAGAATGGACCACATCACAAAAATTCCAGTGTAAAAAATTTTAATCTTTTGAGAATTTAATACATGAGTGCTGATTTTAATATTTTTTAATTTTATGTGTGTGAGTGTATTGCCTGAATGTACATAAGTGCACCCATGTTGCACACTCCCCACAGAAGTCAGAAGAGGGCATTGGATCCCCTGGAAATGGAATTAGACTTTCAAAAGGATTTATTGACATGTAAAAAAGAAAATATGTTAGCTATTCCCAGTACTTTTTTAAGCAATTAACTTAAAACTGATTAATAGCTTATTTTAAAATTGATAATAATATTTTAGACATTTACAGCAAATCCTTCCATCCAATTTGGGGAGCAAATCTTTAGGGATGAGGAGACCATGAGTACTCAAATGTTTGAAAGTAGTTGTCCCAAAGGTATCAATATTGCATAATTTACCTGCTGGGCAATCTTGTCCATGTTTCTCTCCTGATGTTTCAGTTGGGACATAATTTATCTTTTCAATGGGATGCTGCATTGGGTTTAGAAACAAGATACTTAATGACGCTTCTATATGCCAAACCTAACATATTTAGTAATAGAGATTATTGCAAATTATTACCTTCAGTTCAGTGTATTTCTTCAAAGATTCTAAAAAGAAACACATAATAAACTATAGGTTAATATGTCTAAGTAGGTCATAATTTCATCCTGTTCTACGATGTAAACTATCAGATTTAGCTTTGGGAAATGCTAAATGAAATTTGGGGATTTGGTGGAATTTTACTTGGCTTGTTGTGCTATACTCTGTCTGTACCAGAACTACAGATTATATACAGTAGAAAAAATAAGACTACACACTAAATTAAATGGTTTTCAAAGTGTAAGTATGATCCCAATAAATATAATTAGGTTCAAGAGTCACACATACATATGCAGGTTTTGTAAATAAAAAGAAGATAATGATCATGGATTACAGATTGAAATTAGGTAACTAGGATGTTATTCCACCTGCCAAACCTGATAGAATGTAGCATCATAGATCTCTAATGAAACACATCAGGTACATTTATAGATACTGTAAGAATTTTTTATGTTTTCCACTTCATGGTGTAATTTAGGAAAGATAACTCAGTCACAAAATTTCAATATAGTTCACACAGCATTTATCAAAGAATGTTAATTGAATTGATCAGTGTGGATATTATCTGATAACCTAACAAGCATAAAATATTCCTTTCACCCACATATGCTGGATATTCATGAGACTGGATTTTGGATATCTTTTTTCTGTAGATAACACATTGTGTTTTAGTATGAAATTCTCAGAAACTAGGTAAACCAAAAGTAAAAATTAAGTTTTTGATTTAGAAGTAAGATTCCCAAATTAAGGGCTGGAGAGATGGCTTAGTGGTTAAGAACACTGGTTGTTCTTGCAGAAGACCCAGGTTTGAATCCCAGAACCCACATGGCCATTAACAACTGTCCTAACTCCAGTTCCAGGGGATCTGACAGCCTCTTCTGTCCTCCACGGTCATTGCATGACACAGGTGCACTTACCTACATACAGGCAGTACATGAATACACATAAAATAAAAATAATAAATAAAATATAAAAAAGATTGCCAAATTAAACACAGCCGTATTTTTCACAAATTATTAAAAATGAGAAAAAAACCCACCTGATATCTTTTGAATCAGGGCAATATTTAACAAACACATACTTTTGATATTCAATAATCAAATGTTGCATGACTTTTGAGCACCAGCAACACCATATTACCTGAAAACATCTTATAATGCAGACTTCCAGGGCTGCTGAATCAGTAGTTATATAGTATCCCTAAATGGCTGTTAATGAAATGTTTATGAATGAGTCATTATTTAGGCTTGGCCCATCCACATTTCTTCAGTATAATTACTTTTTTGATTATGGCTTATAATTTTCCTTATGAAGCCTTGTAAACCAAAACAGCATAAGAATTCCTGATAATCATATAAACTTTGATGTCTTTATGAAATTCTAACCATACCAGAATTCTACTTGATTTTCTTTTGGTCAATGTGATAACATCTTGGAGCAGCAACACTCACTCTATAGGAACATTAAATTATGAACATGTATGGCTGACCACAGATGTTTATCTTCTATTACAAATGGCAGGTTAAAACCATTTCTTCCATTCTTCATGCCTCCCCTGATTGATGATGACAAGAAGCAAGGAAACCGTTTCTTGTCTCAGTCATGTTTTGGTATGACTACCTGACAGTATATTCCTCCCATATCTCTAATACTTTTTATTTCCTTAAGTATTTATTTTCACTCCTCACTCTATACACACCTTCCCCATGTGGTGCTACTATGCCAACATTGTACTTATACCCAAATAAACAGCCTGACTTAACTTTAAAGAGTGAACCTGAACTCAGAGAACACCCATTGTACTAGATGTCTCCTGGAACTGTGCTGCAGAGCCAGGTCTCACCCATAATTTTATTCAAAACCATTTCTCTAGCTTAAATTGGTGAACTAAAGCTTGGATCCACCCTTATCAGACAATCTTGTCCTTTCTCCCCTTGGCTTAAAACATCTCATACACACAAGGTCAAGCATTCTCAATTCTCATTGTTTTCAATACCCATATGAATGTGCTACCTTTCAGTCTTTTAATTTGTTCATTCTCAAGCATGCTCACTGTGCTGGAGAGCTTTAGTGTCAACTTGACACACCTGGGTTGAGGGAGCCTCAATTGGGGAATTTCCTCCATAGGACTGGCCTGTGGCCATGTCTGCAGGGAATCTTCTTGATTGTTGAGTTATGTGGGAGGGCCCAGAAACTGTGGGTGGTGCCGCCCCTGGGCAGTCGGGCCTGTGTTGCATAAGAAAGCAAGCTGATCAGGGGCCAGGAGAGCAAGCCAGTAAGCAGTGTTCCTCCAAGGCCTGTGCTCCAGCTCCTGCTTCCAAGTTCCCGCCCTGAGTTCCTACCTTGGGATCCCTGATGAACTGGGAGATGTGAGATAAAATAAACCCTTTCCTCCCAAAGTTGGCACTGGTCAGAGTATTTTGTCACAGCAATGGAGAAACAAACTAGGACAGAAATTGGTACCAAAGAGCAGGGTATTTCTGTGACAGACCTGAGGGCCTTGGTGCTTTTGGAGGACTTTGGAAGCATTCAGACCTGTGGGCTGAAAAAGCCATTGAGAGCTTAGAGTTTGTTGCTGTGGAGCTTGGAAAAGTTTTGCTGAAAAAGTTGTAAACAATGGAGGCCTGGCTTGTGAAGCTTCAAAGGGAAGCAGAGACTATCAGGGCTGTTTGTGTGATGTTTGAATTGAAAATCTGTGGGTTCTGGTTAGCTGGGGCTGAAGAATCAGCTATGATTAAGTAGAGACCAGAACCTGAACAAGAGACCAGCATCACCATGGTGAAATCTTCTATGAAGTATTTCCTGAGGGTACACACACAGAAGCTGTGGTCGAGAGGGCACCCAAGCCTTCATCTCTAGCTGAAAGCAGGACTGAGTAATGTGTAAGGGTCTCCTGCATGGTTCCAGTGTTAAAAGCAGGAAGGGATTCAGAGAGAAACGAGGCTTGGCACCATGAGAGACCTGGAAAGGCCATAGGTGAAAATGCAGCTTCAGTTGCAGTGAAGACACCAGGATTGAAGGGGTCATGGAGAGAACCTAAGGCTTTGCACCCCAAGAGGCAAGAAAAGGCCACTGGTGAAGATGTAGCCTCAGTTTCTTTAAAACCCCATCTTTTTGGAGATGCCAGGACCATGGGGCAACCACCAAGGACAGTGGCAGGTGTGGAATGGAGATGAGTTACTTTGCTGGACATGGGTTTTGCTTAGGCATGCCTGATTCTTCCCTTTGAAATAAGACAGTACTTGTTTTGGATTTTACCAGAGCTCCCGGTTAAGAGACTTATAAAAGAGACTGGATTTTTAAGTGTATGGATTTTTTAAGGACTGGGAGGCTTTTAAGGTTGTAGTGTCTTATGTTGTGATATTAATGTTAACATCATATCTTGGGGATAAGAATTGGAAAGGTTATGGTTTAATAGTGATGTGTTTGTGTGTCAAGTTGACAAGAGGTCAATTGTGTTGGATAGCTTTAGTGACAACCTGACACACCTGGGTTGAGGGAGCCTCAATTGGGGAATTTCCTCCATAAGACTGGCCTGTGGCCATGTCTGTGGGGCATCTTTTCGATTGTTGAGTGACATGGGAGGGCCCAGCCCACTGTAGGTGGTGCCACCCCTGGACAGGTTGGCCTGTGTTGCATAAGAAAGCAGGCTGAGCAGGGTACAGGGAGCAAGCCAGTAAGCAGAGTTCCTCCATGGCCTGTGCTCTAGCTCCAGCCTCCAGGTTCCTGCTGAGTTCCTATCTTGGTATCCCTGATGAACTGTGACACAGGAGATGTGAGATAAAATCAACCTTTTCCTCCTCAAGTTGGTATTGGTCAGAGTATTTTGTTACAGCAAAGAAGAAACAAACTAGGACACTCACAGTCATTCACTAGCTTTGTTGGAAGGTAGATTGAGGTTCTGAGGGTTTGTTAGGTTCCCAGGTCACAAGAGCACAAGACTTAGTGATCTTGTTTGCAATAGCTTTTTGGTTGCAAGGCTAAGCCATAGTCATTAATCCAGGTTTATTCTATCTAATAAAAATCCCCACAGTCCAATATGCCTTCATATCTTCAATGTTCTCTCTCTTTTCACTCCTCAGTTGCTCTTCTGTAATACTCCTTTCCTAAGAGACATCACCTCAAAAGCATTCCTGATATATTTAACATTTCAGCCCCATCAGTGATACTCTCAATATAACCTGCTTTTGAACTTGATAAGTTAAACATATTATTGGTATTTACTATATATTAGTAATTCATGTGCTTAATAAATCATTGAATTCAATGACAATCACTTTGGGAGACTATCTTTGGCATTTTTGTTTTAAATAAGTATCAGTCAGAGAAGGTTTTATAGCATTCTTACATTTTTCTTGACCAGTTGACATATACTTTTCTCTTTGTTTTCCATCTACATATACCAGATCACCACACTCAACCATATTCTGTAAAAATTGACATCAGCAATTAGTTCCACTAACAGTTCATAATAACTTTTCTAAAAGTATCCCTGTTTCTTATTTCTTTTAAAATATATTTTTGCTGAATTTCTGTGTACTTCATACACAACATCCTAATCATCTTTATACCACTTTCCCATCAGAACCCTCCCATAGCCTCACCACCAATGAATTTTATGTATTCTGTCATTTATGCTAAGGTCTACCAAATCAAGTTAGTGTTCCCTGACATTCCTCAGTGCAAGTTCATCCACTGGGGTCTAGTCAGCCTATCTCTAGTACCTCCTTTAAAGAAGATCTAGTCCAAGAGACTGACAAAATTACAGAGGCTGTTGCTAGAGCACTTAATTTCATCCTAGAACTTCATGGTAAGACCCTATTGTTGAAGACAAGATATACTTCAACACAGGACTTGGAGCAACAGAGCTCAACTGACCTGGAAGCCAC
This sequence comes from Nannospalax galili, assembly GCF_000622305.1. Classification (NCBI taxonomy): domain Eukaryota; kingdom Metazoa; phylum Chordata; class Mammalia; order Rodentia; family Spalacidae; genus Nannospalax; species Nannospalax galili. The sequence goes on along the minus strand of NW_008345609.1, from coordinate 534,052 downwards.
TTCCCTGAAGACATGTTCTCACAGTTTTGGAGAATACTATGCAAGCTGCTAAGGGAGAACATCAATCAATGGTACAACCCCAGTTTTAAGACTGAATAACCATGACCATGTCTGGCATAGCAAACTATATAGATGCAATAGTGACATGTTTATCTTGGGGGTAATTAACAGCTACCTAATTCAACCTAAAGCCCATTCACTGGGAGGGAACTCATGTGTGATACTGTAAATATAGCCAAATATACATGGCTGGAGAGCTCATAGATCTTAGAAAAAAACCCAAGACTGTCAAAACCCAATTTCTTATTCTAAAAATTATCTTGAAACTAACACAAGCATTGTAAGTGCAATAGTTGTTTGGAAATATTCATATATTATGTTGAAATCATGTGAATAGTTTATATTCTTAGGGTCTATGGCTTCAGAACTTGAACATAGATATTCAGTGGACATGTGAGCATAAACAAAAGAGTTGCCAGTATGCAGATTTCAATAAGAAATTTACTTTAGAAGACTTTACTTTTATTTCTAATCCTTATAAAACTATGAGGACTCTTGCATATGTAAATAGATTCTTTTGTTGGCCTGCTAAGGAACAACATCAAATATATACAGGCTTTCTACAAACAGTAAAACTGTTCATATCTAATTAAAAAATATGGACAGCAAAGAGAAATTTTGATTTATAATTTTGAATATAAAATCTATGTTGCTGTGGATTAACCTCCTAAATAGGGGAAATTTTTAACTGTGAAGAGATTGGTTTCCCAGAAAGTTCAAGCCATATGCTAATAGTTTATTAAGGTAAATAAAAGTGGAATTAATGTTTTCTTGAATTAGGTACAATATGTAAGTTTATTCCCAGTAAAGACAATCTTTCAAAAATTATGTGAAGGTTTAATAAGGAAGAATGTATAGGGAATTTTGTTAAGTGTCTAAACATTACAAGCATTGATTTACAAATTTTGTTGTCTAAATGTTTTAATAAAAGACATGACTAATGACAGTTGTATAATTTACTGTTTCCTGAACAACCCAGAATGTTATAATTACAATGAGTAGATATTATAAAGTGATATTTCATGTCCACATGTGCTCCTGCTTGAGTGTCCCTGCATCACCTCCTTCTTTAGTTGACAGCAAAACATTAGTTAAGACTGCTTCTGAATTCAGTTCTCTACTTTAACACCACCATTCATACTAGATGCGCTTTCAATATTCTCTGAAATGACTGCATTTTTGTTACTTTTCTATGTTTGCTCATCAGTTGCTGCTCTTAAACTTCAGGATATGCCCTCATCTCCTCATCTACTAAGTTCAGGGTTCAACAGCATAGCATTTCTTGATATGCAATCTCTACATATTATTCAAAATCAAAGCAATCAATAACTACAGTGAGGCATCTAGAGAGAGAGAGAGAGAAACTATACTTAATCAAATCAGAATTTATTCTAATTCTAAGAAACTTGAGAGAAGTGTGCATTTTTATCATATTTGCTGATTTCCAGCCTTGAAGTGATAATGTTTGAAAGTTATTGCTTGGAGGCATAAAACCAAAGGCCCCATTCTAGAAGATATTCTCTTTATCAGTTGGTTATATATCCCTAGTCTCTCATGCATCAATATCTTAGAGGCAGATGTAGGTCAAGAGAAGGAAATGAAGGAATGATATTTATAAAATGAATATAATCTGTAGTAATGACTTTTCACCTTGCAACCAAGAAACTACAAAGTCACTCAGTTAAATTCTCTTGAGACCTGAGCCCTTGACCTTGATCCCTTGGAAACTCAATTTACTGCTCTACCCAAAGATACTGCGTAAATGTAGGCATGCTTGAGAATTAACATGTCAATGTGCTGAAAGACAGGCCACATGTTCATTAGAAACAATGAAAACTGAAAAGAATTACTTGATATTGCATATATGAGATGTTTGAGGTCTAGGAATAAAAAGCCAAAATTGTCTGAAAAGGTAAGGGGGGATCTAAATTTGAAGTTACCCAAAACTGATGCTGGAGAAATGGTTTTGAATAAAACTAGCTCAACTCCACTGTTCCTAGAGACATGGAGAGGCATTTATGTCATACAAGTTCATGCACACTCTTAAAAACAAAAATTAAGAGTCAGGGTATTTATTCAGGTAATGTGACTTGGTAATGCTGTAATGAAAAACATTTATCTTCAGAAAAAACTGACTGGTAATAGGAAAAATTAAATTTTGAATCACTGAGAATAGTCATCATTTAGCAGTAATCCTATTCCAGAGTATTCATGTTAAATTGATCATAATTTGAAGTGCTTAGTCATGTATCTTAATTTGATCTCCTTTTTTGAGCATGTAAGTGGGCTAATGGGACTGAACTCAAGCAACACTGAAATGTTGAAATAAATCCAAGAGTTTTTACTATTACGATGTAGAGAACCCCTAGAGCAATCTGAAATGTGACTTTACTCAGTCTGTCGCATATTATTTATTGAACAAAACAATCTTAAAATATAAATCTGAATTTATATACCAATTGCTGTTCCTTTTCACTACCATGTCTTCTTTTGTTTTCTTCCTCTGATGTCAATATTATAGTTGGTGCTCCTGAAAAATCCATTTGTGTAGTTAAAACTCACCATATGAATATGAAAAATTATAGTTCCTACAACCATAAATACCAAAGTTTAAAATTATTACTAAATATTGGATTTTTAATTTCCCAATTAAAATTGCTTTAGACATGTTAAACTGGATATTTAATGAGTTCTAAACTGTGTGTAAGTAACATGAACTTCAATATATCACTTAGACAGTAAAAGGCCACATATTAAAACACACACACACACACACACACACACACACACACACATACACACACACACCCCTGTAGGAAATATTACACTAAATATAACTGAACACTTCTTCATAAACAAAAGTAATAGATACACAAAGTCATGTAACATTAAACTGGACACTATTTTCTCTCCCTGATAATAACATTATATCAAAGATCCACTTGGCATTTTCTTAATACAATCACTGTCAACTTATACCCCATTAAATGAACACCATCTTCCATGCATTGGAAATGCTTCTGTCTTCTATTTATATAAACTTCTTTACTTCTCTTAGGACTCAGAATAATATGTGAAGTCTTCATTGATTATCAGTCACTTTTTTCAGGTGATGTGTTCAAAGATAGACATGAATTCAGCCCAACATATTGGCAGATGACATCATGTTGTAATTTTGAAAAGTTGTTTTTTTCACTTGTAGAATCACAGTGTGTTAAAACAGTCCCTTTGGCATGGACATGTTTTCTATTTTAAGAACTACAGGGAGGCAAAGGAAAATAAAGAGCCTGAAAGAGGGAGACAGTAGGGAACATATGTTACCAGGGGAGATCTGGGGAAAGTGGGAGTGTTTGACTGAGAGGAGTGGAGGGAGGAACATTCAAGGGCTACAATATGGAGGGGAGGGTAGTCAGGAGATGGGAAATGGTGGGAGGCAGGTGCTATTGTAGGGAGATTGGGGATAATGGAAGTCCTGAGGCTGGAAAGGGAAGAGAGGTTAGATGGGAGGAAAAAGAAATAAAGAAAGACAAATGAATCTCAGAGGGCTAGGGAACCCAGAGGGAAAAGTGATGCCCTTGAAACCCCATGAAAAATGCACATACAGTGTCTAACCATCAGTGCTTATGTATACCAAGGGACTATGTGACAAGGAACACACTTCCAGACAGAAGAGACCTCCCTTTGAGTGATTGGTGAGAGTGGGCCAGGAGACTCCCAAAATAACACAGGCAATTGTCATAGCTCTTTGTTATCTCCAAGAACTAGTAGATAAGACCCCACTGCCGAAGACAGGACACACTTCAGATACAGAACTTGGAGCAATGGAGCAGGAACTGACCTGGAAGCTTTCTACTTGAAGTTTAGCTCTCATAATACTAGATGATAATATGCAAAACACTAAGGGAGAAAATCAATCAATAGACCAACATGGTCCTAAAGCCTAGTGACCATAATGAATGGCATGACAGAATACTTCCATTGGTACAGTAGTGGCCCTGTTATCTTAATGGGGGGATAATTAATAGGTATTATTTTGACTTAAAGCCCTCTCAATGAGATTGAACTCATGGGTGGGAGTGTAAACTCAGCCAAATACACATGGCTCTCTGTCATACCTCTAGAAAAATGGATTTCTCACCACATGTTAAATATAGATCCTTATATTTACAGACAAGTGAATGTACGCCACTCATCAAAGAAGCTTCTTTTTGCAGCAAATGGAGACTGCTAGAGAGTTCCACAACTGGTCAGACAAAGAGAATATACGTCTGAGAGATGTCCAGTGATAGGTGACACATATACAGTTGAATCTCTACACCCAAGACTCAGAGAACTTAGTGGAATGAAGGCTAGAGAGAGAACAAGTGCATCCCTCACCTCTCACCATCAAAGCTTCCTTATACAACAGAGTGTGATACATACAGAGAGCCACAACTGGCCATGTTTTGGAGAAGGGGAGACTACAGAGCGTGTCTCCCTGTATAGGATTCCTATATTGAACCTCACCCAACCACAGTTCAGGGACCATTGCTGGAGAGCAGCCAGAAAGTGTGTAAGAGCCAAGATTTGTTCCTGAACACAGGCAGGTGGAGACTCAGACAGCTGGAGGCAAAGTTGCCATTGAGCACATGACCCATGCCAACTGAAAGAAAAGCCCAAAGGGGAGGAGAAAAATGGGTGGTGGACTGGCTCTAGACTGAGAACTATCAGAGACTGATTGCTAATGAGAGAGGGAAACTATACCTTACTTATGATATCTAGATGGGCTGACTAGACTTCAGTGGAAGAATTTATATTGTAGGACATCTTGAAACAAATGCTTGACTACATAGGACTTGACATGTGTGGCAGAATGCATGAGGTTGGGTGGGAAAATGGGGAGGACATGGATAAGGAGGGGGGTCTAGTTTTGTTTAAGAACTGCTGTGTAAAATTACAAAACTTCAAAAAAAATTTTAAAAAGAGAGAAAGAAAGAAAAAAGAGAACAATTGTTTTTTATTCTAATTATGACATCTTACATTTTAAAAATATATTAATTAATTTAATTTTTATTTATTTTTATTGAGCTTTTTAAATCTCATACATTTCCCACTCAAATCCAGATGCCCTGTCCTATTCATGCCTCCTTCTATCATCCCACTGAACCCAGTAAACTGTGCCATACATGATAAGTTTTATGTATTCAGGTGTTTTACCCAAATGTCCTTTAGTGTAAATGTGTCCACTGGAGTCTAGTAAGCCCATTCATTGGTTGTATGTAAGTCAGATTTTCCCTCATGCAGCAGCAATCAGTCTCAAATAGTTCTCAATCTAGTACTGGCCCATTACCTATTTATCCCCTCCCCTTTGGACCTTTGTTTAATTGAGCTGACACGTGTCCCATGCTCAATGCCACTGCTGCCTCAGGCTCACGTGAGCAAGCCTCCAGTGACCTGCAAGCCTCCACCTCTGTACCTTCATAAACCAGCCCTGGCTCTTACAATCTTTCTGCCTCCTCTTCTGTGATGATCCCTGAGCCATGGGTGTATGAGGTTCCATATAGGAGTTCCATTCCTACACTCTACAGTCTCTTGTTCTCCGAAAATTGGCCAGTTGTGGCCTTTTGTATGCATCCCATTCTGATGTACATGGAAGCCTCACAGTGAAAGTTGAGGCATGTATTAGCACTCTCTCTACCCCTTATTCTGCTATGTTCCATTAGCCTTAGTTGTAGAGATTCCACTGCAGATGTGTCACCTAGTACTGGGCATCTCCCAGACGTATGCTCTCTGTGCCTGACTAGATGTGCAACTCTGCAGTAGCCTTCATTTGTTGCAAAAGAAGCTTTCTTCATGAGTGCTGTAGGCATGCTTATCACTCTAAGGGAGATCTCGTCTATCTGGCACTGTGTTCCCTGCCAAGAAGCTCCCAGGTAGGCATTAATGTTCAAACACTGTGCATTTCTCATAAGATTTCTCTGGCATCACTTTTCCTTCTGGGTTCCCCAGACCCCTGAGATTCACTCATCTCAACTCTTTTTACCCTCATCTGGCTTCCCTCCTCCCTCCCTCCCTCCCTCCCTCCCTCCTAATCACAGTGGCCCCATTAATCCAAACATCCCCACAATCCCTCTTGACTTCAGCCATCTTTCCTCTCCTAACTTCCCTCCCCCACACCATGGACCCACCTCCTTTCCTCCCTACCAAGTACTCCCACTTTTTCCACCTTCCTCAGTTAACATCTGTTCCCTAATATCCCCCATTTCATAAAATGCATTTTCATCATATTCAGACCCCTTTCTTCCTTCACGCCTGATATACTATCCCTTCTGACTGCATGTCTCCTATAATTATTCGTCATTTTAAAAATGTCTATCAACTCTAGTACCTAAATGCTCTTGTGACTGGATGTATCTCTTGGGCTTTGGTTAACCTCCCATATGTCACAACAGTAGGGAAAACTCATTGTCCCTTCGCTACCATTTAAGTAAGCACTTCTTTAAGGTACAAGAACCTAAGATATATCATAATATTAATATACACAACATTTTCAATACTGTAATATGATTATTAACTAAAAATTGATGTTCGCAAAAAAAAATTAGAAATCACTAGCATTCTACCCATACAGATAGTATAATATTTAATATAAGACACAATTCAGATATTTCTTTTCAAAAATTACACTGATTGATGCTTCATGTGAAAAATTAAAAATTTTCATTAAACAAAGTTATCAAGCAGCTAGCTCTTTGATAAAATCCTGCTGCTTCTGTATTCAAGGTTATATCATAAAAGATCAATAGAAAGTATATTTTTCATTTTCCACATTTATGGAGAATTGAGTTGCTGCATCTCACCACAATTTCCATTTCTTTTTTTCCACCAATAGTGTATGTAGCAAAGTTACTCTAGTTTTTGATTTGAGTGAATATATATCAAAGTCTTCTGAAATGTGTTCCTTCATTGGTCCTCTTCATTAACTCCAAAATTTCAGAGTTCATAAATTTCCTTTCTTCTTATCCCTAAAAATCCATCATCCTTCAAGATATCCCCATACCACTGGCTACTATAATTTCCATTTACATTATTTTCATCACTTTATCAAACAACGTACTTTATCCCCTATTTGACATTATTGTCTTAGGACTTTGGAATTTACAATCTGGGAATATATACAGGGAGTAAGTTTTTGTCTTAGTTTATTTCTCCATTGCTGTGACAAAACTTTCTGACCACTACCAACTTGGGGAGGAAAGGGTTTATTTCATCTTACATCTCCTGGGTCACAGTTCATCAGGGATCCCAGTGTAGGAAATCAGGGCAGGAACCTGGAGGCAGGAGCTGGAGTGCAGGCCTTGGAGGAATGCTGCTTACTGGCTTGCTCTCCAGGCCCCTGCTCAGTATGCTTTCTTATGCAACACCTGCCCAGGGGTGGCACCACCCACAAGTGGGCAGGGCCCTCCCACATCACACAACAATCAAAAAATTCCTCACAGACATGGGCACAGGCAAGTTCAATGGAGGAAATTCCCCAATTGAGGAGCGCTCAATCCATGTGTGTCAAGTTGACGCTAAAGCTATCCAGCGCAGTATTGAAGGAATATATTTACATTTTCTAACTTGCCACTTTGTGCTTCTTTTACTCTGGGTAGAAATGTGTCCAGAAATAATAGCAAAATTTATGTTTTCCTAGGGACTGAAGAGATGTAACTCCAGTCTTATGGAATATGACACCCTCTTCAGACCTCCATAGATATTGCATGCAAGTGGTGAACTTACATATATGTAGGCAAAACATACATATAAAATAAACAAATTTTGAAACTATAATTTATGTTTTCCTTTGCTTCTGCATTGAAATATCATGCACTGTATTTTTACATAGGCTTTTAAACAGAAATTTGTACATTGCTTCTCAGATTTCTTTTAAAGCACCTGCAGTATCTGTATCACCTGAAAGTTTCATACAAATGCAAAATTTGAGACCTACCAAATTTTGGTCTCAAATTTGAAATTATATTTTGAACTTTATTTCCAAATCCCATTTTTGAGAGTCTGAGTAGCTCTAAACAATGTACAAGTGCTTTCCAAATATTTTACTCAAAAATTTAACATTTTGTAGTCCATCTCATAGTTTTTCAAATCAACTTCTCAAACTAAGTAAACATTGGAAGCTATAAGTATCTGTAAAGATTTGTGCTCTGTTGACAGCTCTATTTATCAATAATATGACCTATGTCTTTTATCTAATGCTTGAAGGTAAGGCTCCCCATCTTCCAGTCTACATGAAGTACTCTACATATGATGCGGATTTACCCATGGGCTGGCATGGGTGCAAATGGAGAGATGTGACTGAGTTGAAGAATAAGTGCAAAAGCAGATGCAATACTGAACTCAAGGAATGTTTTGAGAAATACTTCAAGTATAAAATTATCAGCTAACACCACCAAAAACTTTTTAGCGAAAGAGTATAAGTATAAACTGGGATACATAGAGAACTGTTCCCCTCAGTAATCATATCAAATGAGATGTGGAATAATGGCATGAAATGATTGATTTGCTTCAACTTAGTTATAAATTTTTCTCCTTCTTGTCTTTCAATGTTGATAAATTCATTTAGGAGATTTCTGGATTGTTCTGTTTCTGGATAGGCCAATTCATCAAGAAAAACATACTATGTTTGATGCATCTCAACAGTATGACAAAGAGCATCATATGTGAGGTCTTATAATCAGTTCACAAACTGATGTATATAATGATCCAGAATGTAAATGAATTGTTACCTCCCATTGAGAATATTCTCCAGGAAAGTCTAAAAGACCAAAGAGACATGATCAATTATATAGAAATGCGACAAAGACTATTATATTTACATACAGACATGCACTAAAGGTTTATATACCAAGTGACAGTCTGATGTGATACATCAAACATCAAAGCAAAAGTAAAGTGAAACACCTTAGAAGATTAAGGAAATATTCAGAATTATTTGTACTATTATAACAATTTGTCATATTTCCACTTACATTGTAATTTAGATACACCAAAACAGTCATAAATCCCCAGAGAAATGTATAAATCATTTTTAATTAAAATATTATCAAACAACCAGTTTGTATGCTACCTGATAAAATATTTTTGAATAAAAGACTGCTTTTTTCCTCAAAGATATGTGGGATATTTGATGATTGCATTTCTTTTTTTCTTATAGTTGACCCATCATAGTTATTTGGTGAACACTTTGAGAAGCTATATGAGCCCTAAGTACACCTGAATGTGTGGGAAGCGAGCGCTGCCGAGTCAGCCAAAGATGGCGCCTTGGCTGGCTGCAAAAGCCTCGTGACTCCAACCCTTGGCTGGCTGCCAAGCCTCGTGACCCTTGCTTGTTTACTCCAACTCTTGGCTGGCTGCCAAGCCTCGTGACCCTCGCTTGTTTATTCCAACTCGTGCAAGTGCAAGGAGCCGGATCATGTGCTGCCTGCCTGATCAGAAACATCATCAAGCATGACCCTGCTACGTGGCCCAATGAGCTGCCACTCTGCCTGTCTGTTGTGTGTGTGTGTGTGTGTGTGTGTGTGTGTGTGCCCTGATTGGTCCTGGCTGGGGGGAGGGCTGTTGGGAACAAACTATGTAAGGACTGAAGTGCGTAATAAAGAAGAAGAAGCCTGAACCTCACCTTGGTGTCTGTGTCGTCTTTCCTCGGCTCTGCTAGACAGAGTCGTGGCTTACGGCAAGTGGTGGCCTATACGAGGAACTCTTCAAGGCCTAAGAAAATTTAAAGGTAAGGTCCGTGGGTAGCGGCAAAGGGGTAGCGCTAGTTAGGTTCCCGGAGACAGGGATGAAGTTAGGTTCCTGGAGACAGGGACAAAGTTAGGTTCCCAGAGACAGGGACGAAGTTAGACTTAGAATAACCTTTATAAAGAATACTTTTACAGCATGGGCTCCAGCGGCTCAAAAACAAAAGCGCATATCGCACTGGTGCAGCTGCTGAAGAAAAGTGGGATAAAACTAAAGGCTGAGACAGTAGAAAATTTTCTGGATAAGATAGCTAATGAGGCTCCATGGTTTCTTGAGGAAGGGTTTATAAATTCACCTACATGGGAAAGATTAGGGAAAGACCTGCTGGACGCGGACGCTGACGGCCGCCTCTCTAGGGGGACCCTAGTTGTCTGGACAGTGGTGAGGAAATGTCTCACTGACAAGTCAGGGAAATACCAGGACGATATTGCTCAAGGGGCTCAAGCCTTAGAGGAAGTGAAGGATGAGCTCTCTCAACAGGGATTGCAGAGCTTACAGATTGAACAGGAAGAGGAGGAGGAGCTTCATGGGGAGGAGGATTTAGAGAGTCTACTCTCCGCCATGACCTTAGAAAGTAAACAGGCTAATAAGGCTACAAAAGGCAATAGTATGCTAAAGGAGGAGCCTCCAGGGCTGACAACACTGCCCTTATATCAAACCCTGGATCCGCCATACGCGGGGGAGGAGGGGGGAAGGAATGAGAAGTAGACATGCTGCAGTTTGGGGCAAGTTATTTTCCCAAACCGGAGCCTTCCCGGTATTCCAGGATCCGAACAATCAGAGAATACATGAGCCATTAGACTGGAAAATAATTCAGAGATTAAAGGAGTCAGTAGATATCCTTAAAGGCAACTCAGACCTCACATCATGGTGAACATTAACACAAAAAGGCCGAGAATGTATTGAAAAGGTTGAAAAAAGATTGGAGCAGTCTCAAGTGGAGCGCATAGATCCTAATAAACCTTTGCTTTTTTGTATCATAACTTCTGATTTGTCTCCTACTGGAGTGTTATGGCAAAAAGGACCCATTCTTTGGCTTTATCTTGCCCACTCTCCTAACAAGGTACTGCAATGGTATCCACAGGCTCTCGCTACCCTTGCGTTGAAAGGTATAAAAACCAGCCTTGAAGCATTTGGAAAACAGCCTGATGTTCTTGTCATGCCTTATACACCAAAACAGATTGAGACTTTAGCAGCCTGCGATGATGAATGGGCAGTGCTGCTTACTAGTATGACAGGAGTGTTTGATAATCATTACCCATCACACCCTTTGCTTCAGTTTGTGAGCAGTAATCCATTAATTCACCCACGAGTGACGTGCTCTAACCCCATTGAAGGGGCAGTTAATATTTTTACTGATGGGTCTAAGGGTGGGGTAGGAACAGTGTATATTGAAGGCCAAAACCCCAGCACCCATATTTTTCCCTATGAATCAGCACAGGCAACAGAATTAGCTACTGTATTACAAGTCTTTTGCCAGGAATCTCAACCTTTTAATTTGCTTTCAGATAGCCAATATGTGGTGCAAGCTATGAGGATACTAGAGAATGTGGGGACTATAAAACCAACCTCCCAGGTTACTCAACCTTTTATGGCCCTACAGCAGAAAATTTGGCAACGCAAGTCTCCCTTTTGTGTGATTCATATTCGCGCTCACTCAGGACTCCCTGGGCCTTTGGCATTAGGCAATGCCATCGCTGATTATGCTACTAGAGCTGTCTTTATCTTCCTGACTCAAAGCCCTGTACAAGCTGCAAAAGATTTTCATGCAAGGTTCCATGTGAATGCAAATACCCTCCGTATAAAATTCAAAATTACTAGGGAGCAAGCCCGAGAAATTGTCCTGCAATGCAAATCTTGTGTTTCTGCCCTCCCTCAATGGAGTGTAGGGGTTAATCCTTGAGGCCATATTCCAGAGTTTGGTACCCTCAAATATGTACATGTTTCTATAGATACCTGTTCTGGTGTGATATTTGCTTCTGCACATTCAGGTGAAAAAGCTGAGCATGTAATAAGCCACTGTTTCCAAGCCTTTGCATCTTGGGGTATGCCCAAGCATCTTAAAACTGATAATGGTCCTGCATATACATCTAGCAAATTCACAGCCTTTTGTACAGCCATGGGCATCGCCCACACATATGGACTACCATATAATCCACAAGGTCAAGGTATTGTTGAATGTGCTAATGCCAGCCTTAAGGCTCTCCTAATAAAACAAAAAGGGGGGATAGGAGGGCAATATAAGTCCCCAAAAGAGAAATTAAACATTGCGTTATTCACTTTAAATTTTTTGATTATGGATGCTGGTGGGTGATCGGCCGAAGACCGCCACTCCAACCCCTTGCAAATGTTATCCATTATGGTCTTATGAAAAGATGTACTTACAGGACAATGGAAAGGGCCCTCTCCAGTAAACAAAAAGGGGGGATAGGAGGGCAATATAAGTCCCCAAAAGAGAAATTAAACATTGCGTTATTCACTTTAAATTTTTTGATTATGGATGCTGGTGGGTGATCGGCCGCAGACCGCCACTCCAACCCCTTGCAAATGTCATCCATTATGGTCTTATGGAAAGATGTACTTACAGGACAATGGAAAGGGCCCTCTCCAGTACTGACCTGGACAAGAGGAGCTGTTTGTGTGTTCCCACAGGAGAAAGAATTGCCTATTTGGGTACCGGAGCGACTTACATGACTGTGGAAAGGAAAAGATGAGGACTGGAACCTTACCCCTATGGATCATGACATTGCTCGTAGTATACATGAATGAGGGCCAAGCAAGAGACTTTACTAAAGAGAGGAATAACTGCATTGTTCTGTACATGGTGAACCAAAGAGTGGACCTTATGATTATATCCACCACATGAATGGATTATGTGTAACTTCTGTGGAGTTTGAAAACCTCTCTTATGCAGGGGG